>NC_060889.1:8978554-9278554 GCF_014805685.1 Silurus meridionalis
GCCAATCGCAAGATGTGAAAAATGTCAGGTGTGGTTTTTTTTTTTACTAGTATCTGTCTAGTATCAGCAACTAGACTCTTTAGGTTCCCGACATTTCTTCACCACCTTTTATAGAACTGATCAAATCTTGATTGAGCAGCTACCATAAATGACCTTAATATAATATAAAGAAAACAATCAAATGAAAATAATACAAAGAAATGGTTCTTTCGCAGACATTTGCAGTGGATGAATTAAAGGAAGCTTGGCAGGTTAGTTTAATAGACCATTCCACAATACCACACAGGGTTTAAAGACCTGGTTTTACAAACACAGTGATGAAAACACAGTCCGATCGTGTCAAAAAAAGCTTGTAGCAAGGTGTGTTTTTTTTTTTCTTCTTCAATACATCGAATCCGAATATCACACTGATCGTGTTGCTGGACATCATATTAATCAGTTTGTAATCAGATAATGGCTGTGAAATAATCATTTATAAGGATAAATTAAGGAATGTAATCATATATATAATTGAATCATCAAAACAGGCAACCGTGCTCGAACAGACAACAGCAGACGGTTCCCAAATGTTTAAGATGCTAATACATGTCGCAAAAATAAATAATTAAATAAATAAATTCATCAAATTTATCACCGTTATTAATCAAATCGCCAAATAAATCACAGAAAATAATCACATTTATATTCCCATCAGTGTCAAAGAAAGCCAAGCGATGATGTTGATGATGATGATGATGATGATGATAAAGAGAATTATGACACGTATTACCTCATACCCTCTGAATGTCGGTTATGCTGTTTTTTTATTATGTCTACTTTCAACTTGAATAGTATCTGAAAATCAAAAATCTTTCACTTTTGGGGTTCGAAATGGAGTGTGATAATATGGAGGTCCAAGAGTAAATCTAGGTTAATATAAAATTCCTGGGAAGATGCCCAGTGTAAAAGGGTCTGTGTAAGTGGGTGAAGATTCACGCCTAGGACATTTTGTGTTGCTCTGATCTACAGAACATGGGTCTCTGCAAAACTTCTGGCAGTCGCCAGAGGGCGCTGTTTCACTTCATTAAAATTTGATGTGCTTGTATAGATGCATGGGCCAGTTGCCATTTCATTTAAATCAGAATATAACACAAGAATTCTGCCTCTTTTCAGTCTCTAAAGTCTGTCGTTACACTCTTAATAAAGACCTACGTTTGCTTTAGATGAAAGTTAAAGTTACAAAAAAAAAATCACCCTTTAATCACTGTGCAGATAGAAAGCTGTCATTCTCTGAACTGGACGTCTGTGAAATAATCTGAACGTCCACTGTGCATTTAATTTGATAACTTCGAATCAAGCAGTAACAATTCATTCTAAAAGGAGCGTGACCGGACATATGCTCGCCATCACGGACAAAATCGAACAAACGAATGCCATGTAGACATCATAAATACTTAGTGTAGAAACTTAGAGTTACAATAGTATAGGAGAAGGACAATCAATCAGACTGCGTTATATACTGATCTCAATAAGGTACGTCCTGAAATAGAAAACAAATGGCCGAATAAAACATTTTTAAATACTGCAACAGACAAAACCCAGAGCAATATCCTCCTTTCCACCACAGACTTTCACGTCACTCATACAAAAAAAAAAGGAACCGGAGTTTATACACCTATGACATATGAAAAAATATTGCCTCTTAAATGGACCCCCGCAAACTTCAACCACTTGTCACGCAGAAGCCATTTGTTCTTTGTCTAGTCACGTTATTAATCTAATACACACGCAAATCTGATAAAAAAAAAAAAATCTGTCTATATAGAGCTGTATATATATATATATATATGTGTGTGTGTGTGTGGGTCTGTATATTAACTCTATTTTAAATATTTCTAAGATAAAAGGTCTCAGCTGTGCAGCAACGTTCGGGGATTTCGGAGGTCCTGGAAAATAGAATCTTCTCTTAGCGATCTGCAGTGTATGCAGGATAAAAAATAACAGCCAAAGGTATTCACATTCCAAGAAGACAGTGTCTGTGTAGTTTTGTATTTTGGTTCCCTGTCAGGATTCATTAACGTTAGGACGACGGCACAGTAGAGCTCAGAGCGTAGAAGGAAAAGCGGTTAGCACGTGACGACGCTTTGGTACAAATTCGATATCTTCGCTGTCCTTCATGCGGAGACTCCCGACGACAGCTGCAAAAACATCTATTTAGATTTCGAAGGATATTTAATACTTGAGAAATGTGTCCTTTTTTTTTTTTTTTTTTGGTCTTTCATTTGCCTCTAACTACAACTTCCTTTTTGTGCATTCTCCACGTGCACGTGGCAAAAGAGGGGGAAAAGAGCAGCAAACAGGGGACAGTAAGCAATTAAAGCACTGCCCTGCAAAAAGCAAAAGATCCCTGGTTCCCCCACCCCTTCAACACGTCCTCCCACATAACCAGGAAGAATGCACGTGAAGCTGACGTCTCATCGAATGGCGAGGTCACTCTTCTTCCTCGTCCTCCTCTCTCAGTTCAACAACGTCGTCTATCCGGCGGCCAGAGCGCACCTCGTTCATCGGAGCCGAGTCTTCCCCATCGATGGTCAACTCCCCATCGGATTCTTTCTTCTTTTTCTGGAAAGAGGAAAATAAAGTACAGCTTTGCTTAAAAAACATGAATCGACCTGAAACGTGTAAAAATGAAAGACGAACGAATGCTAGCTAAGCATTCATCATATATATATATATATATAGTAATAATCTGTGCCCTTCTGGCATCCTTGATGAAAATAGTCAATAAAACAACTTCATTTCAAATCCCCAGGAAAATCGTAATGCACCAAAGAAATGCACAAAAATGCAAGAAAACCCGTGGTCATTTTATGAAATTTATGCTTCTGCTAGCGATGATGTATGTGGGCAGTGCAGCTGTGGCTCCAGTGAAAGGAGACTTGCTGAATCATGTTTGGTTGAATTGGCATTTCATGCTTTAGTAATGGCATTCATTTTTGCTGCATGAGAGACCTGTCTGTGATGCAGTGCTCCATTATACTGTATAATACTAATGGTTTCTTCAGCCGTAGCATCATAATAATGGTATTAACAGGTGGATTGACTCAGATAGGACACCACTGAAGACCTAGGTGTGAAATGTATGGACTGCCAAAAGGTTTCTGAGATGAAAAAATACACCAATCAGCCATAACATTATGAGCGGTGAAGAGAAGAACACTGATTATCTCTTCATCATGGCACCTGTTAGTGGGTGGTATATATTAGGCAACAAAGTGAACATTTTGTCCTCAAAGTCGACGTGTTAGAAGCAGGAAAAGTGGGTGAGCGTAAGGATTTGAGCGATTTTGACAAGGGCCAAATTGTAATGGCTAGACGACTGGGTCAGAGCATCTATAAAACTGCAGCTCTGGTGGGATGTTCCATGTTCCTGGTCTGCAGTGGTCAGTGTCTATCAAAAGTGCCTAATAGAAGAATCCGGCGACAGGGTCATGGGCGGCCGAGGCTCATTGATGCACGTGGGGAGCGATGGCTGGACCATGTGGTTCGAACAAATGAGCTCCTGTAGCTCAAATTGCTGATGAAGTTAATTCTGTTAATGCTCAATGGGTCAGAACTGTTTTGCAGCAAAAGGGGGACCAACATAATATGAAACAGGTGGTCATAATGTTATACCTCAGTATATTAAACCTAGTCTTACTTTTTCTTACATTTTACCTGATAATCCAATAAAACATTTTATTCTACAACATAAAAATGGGTTGTAAAAGTTTATAAAAAAAAAATATCTTGGTTTAATTTTTTTTTCCTCACAGTAATCTGCAGCGTGTATCGAGAAACCAGAAAGTAACCGTTAGAAGATAAGTAAATTAAAATCATGAAGGAATGCAAATGGTCAGGAAAAGTACTGAAGTGTATACGGAGTGGCATTCAAAGTAATGATTGTATGCGATTAATAAGCCTAACGTTTGAAGAAAATATTCCCCACACCATTACACCACCTCCACCAGCCTGGACTGCTGACACATAGCTGTTTGGGTCCATGGATTCATGGTGTTGGTGCCAAATTCTGACTCTCCCAGCTATGTTCTTCAGCACAGATATCCAGTTTTGGTGAGTACAACCTCAGCATTCAGTTCTTGACGTGGTTTTTTGCTGTTGTAGCTCATCAACCTCCATTTGTGAAATGGAGGTTGGTGAGCTACAACAGCAAAACTACACTCCGAGTTGTAGTCTTTTTGTAAATTTCAACCTTTCCGGCAATTTTCGATGGTCCTCTCTCATCGACAAAACATTTTCTATCTGCAAAACTGCCACACACTCGATGTTTTTCTTAATTGCTCTATTCTGAGTAAACTCAATCGTGAGTGAAAATCACATTGGATCAGTAGTAGCCATACTATTCCATCTAGTATCTATAAAATCATGACTTTGAGATCACATTTTCTTTCCTTGAATCTAAGAGAGAATCTTCTGCCTCATGTCTGCAAGATTTTATGCATTTAAACGCTGCCACACGATTGGCTGATAAGGTAATTGTATGAATAAGTAGGTGTTCACATGTTTCCAATAAAGTGCTCTGGGAGTTTATCTGAACATTTTATATCAAGCATGTACTGAGAATTGACCTTGTCCATTCGATTTACTTTCCTATAATTGCAGGATTCTGTTTGGATACGTGGCAAAACGCAGACCAAGGAGTACAAATGAGAAAAAAAAAAGCTGGCGAAATATCGAGAGTAATACTTTACCTGTTTCCGATAGACATAGCATGCGGCGATCGCTACCATAGTAGACTCTCCGAGGAATCCAGCTAAGAGAGATCCAACCCCTAAAGTAGCTCCATGCACCCTACAGTGTACAAAACTCGGAGTTAATCAAAAATCATGGGACTGGTGAACAAATGTCAAAGGTTTCACATGTCAAAATCAAATCGATTAGGTGTATATTGGCAAGGAGACGAAAAGACAAATTTCATATCGATGTCATATGTTCCTTTTTGTATACAACTTATACCTCAGTATTTGCTTTAAGGCGATCCGTGGAGAAAATAAGCCACAGTGACAGTGAATGATTTACAGTTCAATAGAACGAACGTAAGACAAAGTTAATGCTTTGTGTGAACCGCAGAATTGTATCCCTGAACTGAACGAATCTGTAGGAGAAATGGATCAACGAAGCACAGCAAACTGCTACTGCTAATATGTTGTGAAAAAGTGGTCAGTTGAGGTGGATCCCGAACCTTACTCATGAACACACCCACCACACACACACACAGTTGTGTCTGGAATAGTTTAAGTTTAAGTAAACAATGTTTAAGTAGAAAAGAAACAAAGAGGCCTGCTGATATAGGGATATCAACCATGGGGTGGTTTAAAGGTCTATTAGCACTGCTGCAAACACAGGTTTTTTATTCACCTGGCAACAAATACAATTGAATGCGACAAATTAAGGTTTTTAACCATTTACTGTTACCTTTAATGTAAACCTGCAAGCGCAGTGTCCTCTGTCCTGATGAATTTCCCATGGTGGAAAACGAACTCATAAGTGTTAAGTAAACAAATTCTTACAAACCCATCACAATATCAACCATTAGAAGAAGAAGAAGAAGCTCTTTTTAGTTATACATCTCTCTCTCTCTCTCTCTCTCTCTCTCTCTCTATATATATATATATATATATATATATATATATATATACATACATACATACATATATACACCGTAATTTCTGGACTATTAAGCGCACCCAAAGATTTTTATTTTGAACATAAATACGCCGCACCTGTCTATAAGCCGCAGGTGTCTACATTGAAACTAATGAACTTTACACAGGCTTTAATGAAAGACAGTGTCTGTTACACGGCTTGTATCTAAACAGTAGCCTACCAAGAAATTGATTATTCACTGTTCACATTGTTCACTTGAAGCTTGTAAAACCGGGAAAACCCAGGAAAATCCATAAATTAGCCGCTGCATTGTTTAAGCCGTGGGGTTCAAAGCGTGGGATAAAAGTAGCGGCTTATAGTCCGGAAAATACGGTATATATTTCTTCTTTTTTTTTTTTTTGTACAAGTTGACACGAACTGATGAATTGTGCAGATAAATCTTGAACGTTACTAATGAAGGCGAGTGAATGACATCAGATCAACCAATGATCAACCGGTTCTCTAAAACAGGCCAAAGGTGAATACAGAGAGCAAAACACAGAATTACTAAACTTTTTCGGCTTCTCCCATTAGGGGTCCCCACAGCGGACCATCCTAACGCAACCCTCCCCATTTATCCGGGCTTGGGACCGGCACTAAGGCTTGTGCAACCCTAATGGCTGGGGTTGGTTCCCTGACCGGGGATCGAACCCGGGTCGCAGCGTTGAGAGCGCCGCATCCTAACCACTAGACCAACAGGGGACAGCAAAACACAGCATTACAAAATCTGAAAATAGAGGAACAACTAAGAAACTAACGGACGCTTGTACAGTACAGTAAAAGTGTGAATCATGTCTGGTCTCTTGCAATTAATATAAATCAAAAATGCAAATGAATAAATTTTGTACTAATAAATAATAAATGCATTTTCAATCACTGTAATCCAAACCATAGTTTATATCAAGAAATCCTGAAACTGTCCAGCGTCATACTGACAACATCACTAAACATTTTAACGATCTTTTGTTTGTGAACAATGACAACAGGATGTTTAATTCTGATGCTATGAGATGTCTGACACAAATATTTACTTTTGAGAGACTTTTGGATTTAAAGAAAAGTACAGGCTTTTGCAATGTATTGTGCTGTTTGTACAAATCGTTTTGAGAAATGAAATGACTGGTTTGTGAATATTAAGTATGATTCGAGAAATGATGTTTATATAAACCTACTGTTTAAATTACAGCTAAACCTTTTTTGTAAGTGACTCAACATGAAAATTCAGAAAATCTAGTCCCCGTTTACTTTAAATAACTTTCACTCTTCTGGGTAAATGTTCCACTAAAAATAAAGTGTGCTTGTAAAGATTTTGAACAAATGGGGTGCAGTCAGCATGCCAATTAATTCGAAAGGCATTTAATAGGATTGAGGTCAGAGCTCTATAGCAACCCACTTAAGATCTTTTACTCTATCCCATGCAAACTATATCTTAATGGAGCTGGCTTCATGCACAGGGGCATTGTCATGCTGGAACAAGTTTGGGTCTCCTAGTTCAAGGACTAGAAAAGAAAAATTTATTCTAACGCATCCAAACCCATCCAATATAACTGTTTACCTCTAAATTTGTGGGTTGGGGAAGAACCACATACAGTATGGCTGGAAAAGTCGAGTGTCCCAATATATTAGTTATTTTGTGCATAGTCTTACTAAACTGAAGGAAAATAAAAAAAAGGCTGGTTGATGTTTATAGTGATTAACATATAGTAAGTAAAACCAGTGATTAACTTGTTTTGCCAACTTTCCACAAACCTATATTTTTTGTTTTCTCGCAGTTCATAGGTGTTTCATGCCAGGATGAATGGAAAATTTGACATTTTTACTTGGCATAAAGAAATTAATTATTTTATTGATGTAGGTCTGTTGTAAGATTCATCAAAACATTGTTGGGTTTTTGTTTACAAAATATTGTGGCTCTGTTTTTAGCTGCTGTTGAGCAGGGATATGGTACAAAAGTTGAGGTGAGCGCCCTCTGCTGGACAAACATGGCACTCCACAATATCCCTGGTACAAAGATTATGAACTAAAGTTTTTTTTATAATTATTATTATTATTATTATTATTTTTATTATATTGAAGCATCTTATACAGCTCCGACAATAAAACAGTAACATTTATATCTTTTAGGCTTGGCAAGGAAAAAAAAAGGCTGGTTGATGTTTATAGTGATTAACATATAGTAAGTAAAACCAGTGATTAACTTGTTTTGCCAACTTTCCACAAACCTATATTTTTTGTTTTCTCGCAGTTCATAGGTGTTTCATGCCAGGATGAATGGAAAATTTGACATTTTACTTGGCATAAAGAAATTAATTATTTTATTGATGTAGGTCTGTTGTAAGATTCATCAAAACATTGTTGGGTTTTTGTTTACAAAATATTGTGGCTCTGTTTTTAGCTGCTGTTGAGCAGGGATATGGTACAAAAGTTGAGGTGAGCGCCCTCTGCTGGACAAACATGGCACTCCACAATATCCCTGGTACAAAGATTATGAACTAAAGTTTTTTTTATAATTATTATTATTATTATTATTATTTTTATTATATTGAAGCATCTTATACAGCTCCGACAATAAAACAGTAACATTTATATCTTTTAGGCTTGGCAAGGAAAAAAAAAAAGTATACATTTTCTTGACCTTGCTCTGACCTTGACTTGTTTGAATCAACTCCAATCTCAGTTCATATAAATCCCCACAAACATTCAACCATTCATCGTATGACACATTAACAAGAATTTTGGATGAGCACATCGACAGACACGCATGCAGACAATCCGAACGTATACTGGTAAAGGCATAGAAAACGTTTTCATTGACTAGTTGCTGTGGTATCTGCGGTAGATAAGATATCAAACACTACTGAAATCAAACACCGCCCTACCGTTTAGTATTTTCATATAACAGCATGCCCCATAGCATATAATTGAAAGTGTTTTATTAAGCACATAATAGTCACATTTCATGTAGTCAGGTTTTTCCGCCCTACACAATTACAGTATTATTTACCAGTGTGAAGTAATGAGAAATGTATAGAAAAAAATATGGAGCACGTAATAACCACGCCAGAATTGGACACTCACCCCATGTAGGGCAGCACAACGAGGCTGGTGATGAGCACGATGATTCGCAACACAGAGCTCGGCGCCAGAACGAAGGTTTTCTTCAGGGTCATGAGCCAGCCGGTTAGATGAGCACGCACCGTCACTGTTCATACAGAAACAATAAAAGCAGGCTTATAGATGTCATGGTTGTTGGAGCTGTAAGACCGTGTTGAGTATTTTAGAAATTCCTTACACACAGCATTTTACACAGAATGTGCTCAACGCAGTGCAGTTCTTTTAGTTATACATCTCTCTCTCTCTCTCTCTCTCTCTCTATATATATATATATATATATATATATATATATATACATACATACATACATATATACACCGTAATTTCTGGACTATTAAGCGCACCCAAAGATTTTTATTTTGAACATAAATACGCCGCACCTGTCTATAAGCCGCAGGTGTCTACATTGAAACTAATGAACTTTACACAGGCTTTAATGAAAGACAGTGTCTGTTACACGGCTTGTATCTAAACAGTAGCCTACCAAGAAATTGATTATTCACTGTTCACATTGTTCACTTGAAGCTTGTAAAACCGGGAAAAACCCAGGAAAAATCCATAAATTAGCCGCTGCATTGTTTAAGCCGTGGGGTTCAAAGCGTGGGATAAAAGTAGCGGCTTATAGTCCGGAAAATACGGTATATTTTTCTTCTTTTTTTTTTTTTTGTACAAGTTGACACGAACTGATGAATTGTGCAGATAAATCTTGAACGTTACTAATGAAGGCGAGTGAATGACATCAGATCAACCAATGATCAACCGGTTCTCTAAAACAGGCCAAAGGTGAATACAGAGAGAGCAAAACACAGAATTACTAAACTTTTTTTCGGCTTCTCCCATTAGGGGTCCCCACAGCGGACCATCCTAACGCAACCCTCCCCATTTATCCGGGCTTGGGACCGGCACTAAGGCTTGTGCAACCCTAATGGCTGGGGTTGGTTCCCTGACCGGGGATCGAACCCGGGTCGCAGCGTTGAGAGCGCCGCATCCTAACCACTAGACCAACAGGGGACAGCAAAACACAGCATTACAAAATCTGAAAATAGAGGAACAACTAAGAAACTAACGGACGCTTGTACAGTACAGTAAAAGTGTGAATCATGTCTGGTCTCTTGCAATTAATATAAATCAAAAATGCAAATGAATAAATTTTGTACTAATAAATAATAAATGCATTTTCAATCACTGTAATCCAAACCATAGTTTATATCAAGAAATCCTGAAACTGTCCAGCGTCATACTGACAACATCACTAAACATTTTAACGATCTTTTGTTTGTGAACAATGACAACAGGATGTTTAATTCTGATGCTATGAGATGTCTGACACAAATATTTACTTTTGAGAGACTTTTGGATTTAAAGAAAAGTACAGGCTTTTGCAATGTATTGTGCTGTTTGTACAAATCGTTTTGAGAAATGAAATGACTGGTTTGTGAATATTAAGTATGATTCGAGAAATGATGTTTATATAAACCTACTGTTTAAATTACAGCTAAACCTTTTTTGTAAGTGACTCAACATGAAAATTCAGAAAATCTAGTCCCCGTTTACTTTAAATAACTTTCACTCTTCTGGGTAAATGTTCCACTAAAAATAAAGTGTGCTTGTAAAGATTTTGAACAAATGGGGTGCAGTCAGCATGCCAATTAATTCGAAAGGCATTTAATAGGATTGAGGTCAGAGCTCTATAGCAACCCACTTAAGATCTTTTACTCTATCCCATGCAAACTATATCTTAATGGAGCTGGCTTCATGCACAGGGGCATTGTCATGCTGGAACAAGTTTGGGTCTCCTAGTTCAAGGACTAGAAAAGAAAAATTTATTCTAACGCATCCAAACCCATCCAATATAACTGTTTACCTCTAAATTTGTGGGTTGGGGAAGAACCACATACAGTATGGCTGGAAAAGTCGAGTGTCCCAATATATTAGTTATTTTGTGCATAGTCTTACTAAACTGAAGGAAAATAAAAAAAAGGCTGGTTGATGTTTATAGTGATTAACATATAGTAAGTAAAACCAGTGATTAACTTGTTTTGCCAACTTTCCACAAACCTATATTTTTTGTTTTCTCGCAGTTCATAGGTGTTTCATGCCAGGATGAATGGAAAATTTGACATTTTTACTTGGCATAAAGAAATTAATTATTTTATTGATGTAGGTCTGTTGTAAGATTCATCAAAACATTGTTGGGTTTTTGTTTACAAAATATTGTGGCTCTGTTTTTAGCTGCTGTTGAGCAGGGATATGGTACAAAGTTGAGGTGAGCGCCCTCTGCTGGACAAACATGGCACTCCACAATATCCCTGGTACAAAGATTATGAACTAAAGTTTTTTTTATAATTATTATTATTATTATTATTATTTTTATTATATTGAAGCATCTTATACAGCTCCGACAATAAAACAGTAACATTTATATCTTTTAGGCTTGGCAAGGAAAAAAAAAAAGTATACATTTTCTTGACCTTGCTCTGACCTTGACTTGTTTGAATCAACTCCAATCTCAGTTCATATAAATCCCCACAAACATTCAACCATTCATCGTATGACACATTAACAAGAATTTTGGATGATCACATCGACAGACACGCATGCAGACAATCCGAACGTATACTGGTAAAGGCATAGAAAACGTTTTCATTGACTAGTTGCTGTGGTATCTGCGGTAGATAAGATATCAAACACTACTGAAATCAAACACCGCCCTACCGTTTAGTATTTTCATATAACAGCATGCCCCATAGCATATAATTGAAAGTGTTTTATTAAGCACATAATAGTCACATTTCATGTAGTCAGGTTTTTCCGCCCTACACAATTACAGTATTATTTACCAGTGTGAAGTAATGAGAAATGTATAGAAAAAAATATGGAGCACGTAATAACCACGCCAGAATTGGACACTCACCCCATGTAGGGCAGCACAACGAGGCTGGTGATGAGCACGATGATTCGCAACACAGAGCTCGGCGCCAGAACGAAGGTTTTCTTCAGGGTCATGAGCCAGCCGGTTAGATGAGCACGCACCGTCACTGTTCATACAGAAACAATAAAAGCAGGCTTATAGATGTCATGGTTGTTGGAGCTGTAAGACCGTGTTGAGTATTTTAGAAATTCCTTACACACAGCATTTTACACAGAATGTGCTCAACGCAGTGCAGTTATTTTAGTTACCACTGACATGCTGTCATCTTGAACCAATCATTTCTCTCATTAACAATTATCCCTGTGCTCACAGGATTTTTTTAACACCATTTTGTATGGAGACTCTTTAGGGACAAGGTGAGGGAGGCTGGATTGACGTGGTTTGGACATGGGGTACATCCGCAGAGGAGAGACATGGGGTACATCCGTATGAATGCTGAGGATGAACCCCCCAAGCAGGAGGAATAGAGGAAGGCCAAGGAGGAGGTTTATGGATGTGTGGGGGGAAGACATGCAGGTAGTAAATTTAAAAGAGGCAGATGTAGAGGACAGGATGGTATGAAGACGGCTGATCCGCTGTGGTGACCCCTAATGGGGGCAGCCGAAAGAAGAAGAAGAAGAAGAAGGATGGAGAAGGAGATTTTTTTATGGAGACTTCTACGTGTGCAAATGCCACATGACGGCTGATTGGATAATTGCATGAATATGCCGGTGTTCCTAATAGGTGTTCCTAATAAAGGAGCTATTATATTCATGTCACTTTGTTATTTATCTCTATCAAGTCTTTACCTGTAGGTAGGTAGGTGGGTAGGTGGGTAGGTGGGTGGGTGGGTGGGTGGGTGGGTGGGTGGGTGGGTGGGTGGGTGGGTGGGTAGGTAGGTAGGTAGGTGGGTAGGTAGGTAGGTAGGTAGGTAGGTAGGTAGATAGATAGATAGATAGATAGATAGATAGATAGATAGATGATGGATGGATGGATGGATGGATGGATGGATGGATGGATAGGCAGGCAGGCAGGCAGGCAGACAGACAGACAGGCAGGCAGACAGGCAGACACACAGACAGACAGACAGACAAGCAGGCAGACAGACAGACAGACAGACAGACAGACAGACAGACAGACAGACAGACAGACAGATAGATAGATAGATAGATAGATAGATAGATAGATAGATAGATAGATAGATAGATAGATAGATAGGCAGGCAGGCAGGCAGGCAGGCAGGCAGGCAGACATACAAATGTGCAGAAGCTGGTGAGCAACTACACTAAGAATATATAAACATTTATAAACTAATGTTTGAGAAGTTATATTAGCGCAGGATGTGTGTAAGGCACAATATATGTAGAGAATGTGAGATATGAATAATGTACAATATGGGATATGTTCAATATATGTACAACTGTACAAAAGTTATAAACAGTGTATATAGAGATGATATATAGATATGAGGATAATCCAGGATATACAATACATACTATACTGACATCTGGTTCTAATCCTCGGCCTCTGGGATTATGTGTTTGTTTCTCCTCAGGCAACATGGTATAACTAGGATTGCATACGTAATAATTACACTGCATAAAGGTTCCCAAATAAAATATATAACTTTTCCCTAAAGCATCTCCCATTCCCATCATAACTGTTAAAGGATAATGTTTACCCTTTCATGTGATTATATTTATGCTGGACTTCCCTTCTTGGCAACGATAAAACAGTTCAAGGTCCATTTCAAGCAATTTCCCAACTTTTTTTCGTCAGATGAACCCCTTGAACTTAACAAACAATATCTATTTTCACCTGAACTATTTTTATTATTATTATTTTATCTCGAAAATCTTTTTAATCGTTGTCTTATAAACAATATGCAATGCAACCACAAATCTTGATGTTTTTTTCTATAGCATTGATTCTAAACAATATTTCTGTACCAATGGCTGAATACGCCCACTGCATCTCCCACTGCATATGACATCTAACAGCACACTGTTTTCTAATATTTCTTATGTACGATAACTAGCCAACGAGAAACATATGAGGGAAAGTATATAAAGGGGAAATAATCAGAAATTCTTTGTTACTGTTGTCTGATGATGGTCTGGATTTATCAGCGTCCTCCCTTTTATTCCATCAACTGTGTGAGCAATGATTTGTTACAATACCACATTGTATAATACTGTCTTGATTGAAAATTACCTTTATTGCCCCCTCACTGCTTTGCCTGCTGTTACTGCCCTATGCCCTCTTCTTATGACTGACCTATAAAAGTGTGACTACAATCACTGCTCCTTACACTATGACTCCTCTGACTGCAAGTTTACTGCTAAACCTTCACCAGATTACGCAACACCGTGAGGCAAACATTTCTGAATGCGTGAAGTGACACAGCTGCTCAGAAAACAAAATGATGGTGTTCTCATAGAATCTATAATCGACTTTAAGTGAACACAGCAGGTGATTGTCCGTGAGTGTGAGGACAGTGTTTGCTCGTGTGTTACCTGGTAAAGGAAAAAATGAAAAAATTCGCAATGGCACAACACAGAGCTCTGCAAACGCTTGGTCCACGCCTATAATGTCCACCAGGATCCGCTCAGAGATATTAGGCGTCCAGAAAACCACGAAACAGAGCTGTGTAAAAAAAAAAAAGATGCCCAGATTAAAAAAAAAACGATACACAGATGCCCAATTACACACTACGAAGTTGCTTTTGAAATTTTTACATTATCAAAAAAATATTTAATCACCACAGGACAAATCTTCACCAGAAGGTCATTAACACTGATGACCATTTTACATCACTTTTATTGTTGGTACAGTTTCCTAAACACCACATGACTTTCCAGTCACATGAACCTGCTGTTGCACAATGATGCCATGCTCAGTAGAAAGAGAGTTGAAATCCTAATCTTACTGCACAAATGTTTGAGAAGTTATATCAGTGGGATATGTATGTACAACTGTACAAAAGTTATACACAGTGTATATACATATAATATATAGAAATTATGATTATCTAGGATATACAATGAATACTATACTGACATACTAATCTAATCCTCAACCTCTGGGATTA
This sequence comes from Silurus meridionalis, assembly GCF_014805685.1. Classification (NCBI taxonomy): domain Eukaryota; kingdom Metazoa; phylum Chordata; class Actinopteri; order Siluriformes; family Siluridae; genus Silurus; species Silurus meridionalis. Next base: position 8,993,356 of record NC_060889.1, read on the forward strand.
TGGCTTTGTTTCTCCTCAGACAACATGGTATAACCAGGATTACATACGTAATGATTACACTACATGAAGGTTCTCTAACAATATATATAATTATATATACATGCCATGCTCAGTAAAAAAGTTAAAATTATATTATTTCTACACCTGAGCTATTTTGTCTATTTTTTTTTCCCATTCGTTCATCACCAGTAACCTCTTCATCCTAGTCAGGATTGTGGTAGATCCAAAGACACGGCAGGAGCCAAGCTGAGAGGGTTATCTCATGGTTATAAATGTTTTATTGCCGTTCCAAATGCATACTCGTGAGGGTGTTTAATATAACCCACATACAGAGCAGATGATTATATATCTGTCAAATAACATGTTTTATACAGTAATTGGGCTACACTGACTATCATAAAAGGTCAACTGAGTCACCAGAACAATTTTATATTAAACTAGCCCAAAATGCCAAATGAACACATATTTTATTTGCCATAAAACACTATAGTGAGAAACAGGATTAACTGGTATAAATGTACCTTTTTGAGTTTGAACGCAATTTCTGAAAAGAAATTAATACAAAAAAAAATATCCAAAACAAAATAGCTCAAATATCTAAAATATGATATCTGGTTCTTCCCCAAACCTTTTCCACAAAGTTGGAGGCACCCAACAGTATAGGATGTCTTTGCATGCTGAAGCATTAGATTTCCCCATCACTTGAAATTAGGAAACCCAAACCTGTTCCAGCATGACAATAACCCTGTCCCCAAAGCAAGCTCCATGAAGATATGATTTACATTAATTTTAGTGAAAGATCTTGAATGGCCTGAATTGGAACACTTTCCACCCCAGGCCTCCTCACTCTACATCAATAACTGACTTTATTATCACCCTTGTGGATTATCTAAACTAACAAACTCCAAAATCTAGCAGAAACATGTTCGCAGAAGAATGGAAGTTATAACAGAAAATGGGGACTAAATGTTGAATGGGATGTTCAAAAAGCACATCTTATGATCAAGTGTCCACAAACATTTGTTCAAATTTTTTTTTGCAAACTATCAGATCCATTTAGTCTTCAGTATTTCCTATAAAATACCCAATTCTCAGTGAATGCTGTATTTTACAACCAAGAGAATAACATACTACTTCTACTCCAATTGCAAGTTTTACCATTATGTAACTTAGTAGTTTGTTTGGGCAGCTATATCTCAAAAAATATTAAGTCAGTTAACAAGGTAAAGTATATTTCACCACTTGCTTTACTTCATTATACCAAAATCGAGTCATTGGATTCTTCCAATCTACATTGACCGGAAAAATCTTCAGTCTTTGCGATAGCTTTTTGAAGCTTCAATGTAATACAGTAAAACCTGTGTGAGCAACACCCTGGCAAACATCTGGAAGCAAGTATCCCTGACAGACAAGAAAAGCTACTTCCTGTTATTGCCCTCAGACTTAGTAACGTGTGTTTGGCACATGCCTTAGAGAAATAAACAAATAGTATAAATAGTATTATATCGAGTAGAAAAGTGGAAGCTCCAGGTGCAAGTTCAGGAAAGCATTTCATCAGAACAAACCCTGTACTTGAAACACTTAATGTAGTTCAGCTGCTTTGGTTTTCTAAACATTAACTTGTATGGCTTTTGTTGAAGTCAGTCACATGCGTATGTGTGAATTATTCACGTCGGATCAAAGAATAGCTAAGATTAATTTAAGTTACTAAAACCACGAAACGTGTATGAATTGTGTGAATTGTGAATTGTGAAATTAGGCAAAAAAGGGGCCAGATTGTTTTTTATATCTGTGGTGAACATCAAAAGAGGTAATATGGAACAAATTGGTTTGAAATAAAACACTACAGATGGCCTTATTTATAGTCAGGAACAAATCATTAATGGTTTAAATTATTAAAGCATTAAAATGGCAATCAGTGAGTGACAAGCGTATTGTTTGTTAACATGTTTTTTTTGTTTTTGCTTTAATTCATCTAAAAAAATGAACAGATCTTGTGCAAACATAAACATACCGTTAACACAATAAGCGGAAAAATGTACAACCCCGAATGAAAACAGAAAATACATAAAATGTAAATAAATAAAAAAAAAACAAGGATTTACAAATTTCATAATTTGAAATGGTTTAACTTAATGTTAAAAATAAAATAATTTTGATGGCTGAAAACAGGTCTTAAAATAGGAGCAACAAAAATCTGGGAAAGTAAGTGTTAATTAAAAAGAAACAGCTGAAGTAACCTCTTCATCCTAGTCAGGATTGTGGTAGATCCAAAGACACGGCAGGAGCCAAGCTGAGAGGGTTATCTCATGGTTATAAATGTTTTATTGCCGTTCCAAATGCATACTCGTGAGGGTGTTTAATATAACCCACATACAGAGCAGATGATTATATATCTGTCAAATAACATGTTTTATACAGTAATTGGGCTACACTGACTATCATAAAAGGTCAACTGAGTCACCAGAACAATTTTATATTAAACTAGCCCAAAATGCCAAATGAACACATATTTTATTTGCCATAAAACACTATAGTGAGAAACAGGATTAACTGGTATAAATGTACCTTTTTGAGTTTGAACGCAATTTCTGAAAAGAAATTAATACAAAAAAAAATATCCAAAACAAAATAGCTCAAATATCTAAAATATGATATCTGGTTCTTCCCCAAACCTTTTCCACAAAGTTGGAGGCACCCAACAGTATAGGATGTCTTTGCATGCTGAAGCATTAGATTTCCCATCACTTGAAATTAGGAAACCCAAACCTGTTCCAGCATGACAATAACCCTGTCCCCAAAGCAAGCTCCATGAAGATATGATTTACATTAATTTTAGTGAAAGATCTTGAATGGCCTGAATTGGAACACTTTCCACCCCAGGCCTCCTCACTCTACATCAATAACTGACTTTATTATCACCCTTGTGGATTATCTAAACTAACAAACTCCAAAATCTAGCAGAAACATGTTCGCAGAAGAATGGAAGTTATAACAGAAAATGGGGACTAAATGTTGAATGGGATGTTCAAAAAGCACATCTTATGATCAAGTGTCCACAAACATTTGTTCAAATTTTTTATCTTTCGTCTTTAAAGGGAAAATAACTTTGTATATGGAAAATTGTTCCTAAAATTCTTTCAATGCATTTGCTTTATAAAGTGCTATATAAGAGGGTACACTGAAAACTCCAAATAACCAGTGCTATCCTTGCACCTGAACTCAGTCCGCTTTTGTAATAAATATCTATAGACAAATTATTCAGCAAATCTTTATTTCTCATTTAAGAAAATCTTTATTTCTTACTTATACCCACATTTTAAATGATGGACACAATTATATAGGTAAAAATTAACCTGGAATTTAGAGCAGAACAGACTGAAAATAATGAAACACCTCAGATGAGACACCTTCGACACAAGTCTGATCACCTTCATTTACTGTAAATGCTATTGTCAGTTGCTGCTGATAGCATTAGTGTGAATTATGCAACAATCCACTAATCTGATTGGCTGAGTGGTATTTGATATATGTTTGTATTTATTATAATTACACTAGGATTTTTCATGCTTGACTCAATCCCTTCATCTGTGTCCAACCTTTAGCGAGTGTGTTACACTAAAACCATACTACAGTGGAGGTAGTGGCATTATCAAAGGACATGGCAACCTTTGAACATATATTCTGGGTTAAATTGGGAAAACTTGTCAAATAAAGAAAAAGTAAGAAAGGAAGGCAATTTCACATAACACATTCGGTCATATTGTTTCACTTACTCAATTGGAATTTCTTCTTTATAGTACTGTTATATACTGTAAAAGCAATCATGTGATCATGTGCGATTTTGATTATCTGCGGCTGTGATTGTGCCATAAATGTAGACGGTTATCCTTTTTGTTTCTGTGATGTGTTGTGTTGCTGATTTTGCTGAAGCATGCATCAGAAGAAGATAAGCATTGTACAAGTCAGAATGACTTTCCCTGAACACACCTCTATCCTAAATCCAGTCTCCTCATTTTTGTTTATCCATAAACATTACAGTCTGGAGCATCGTAGACATGTCAGTGCTTGGAGAAGCGGTATGGGTGAAGGCTGGGAAAATGATCTAACTGGACTGGATTCATGTCTATTACTTAAAAAAAATTTTAAGTAAAGACTTCTACTGGATTTATAAGTTAGGAGCTGAAGGAGTGTAAATAGGATACCAATATGATGACTTTAACATCAAACACACACAAAAAATACAAGTAGGTAAAGAGAGTGAGGGTGAAGGAATACTTACTGTGATCGACAAAGCCATACAGACAAACGTGAAACGCTTGATGTGTGACTTGGTGACTGCTGTCCCACAGTTTGCCAATTTATTGCTCGGGTTGTTCTAGGAGAGGGAAAGGAACACAATTTTACTTATTAAAATGCCCATTTATAACAATACAGGCCCAAGTTTTGATATGAAGCCTGCTTTGACGTGATCCTTCTTTGCCTATGTGTTTACGTTTGCTGAGAAAGCATGACGCAGAAGCATTAAATCAGCAATGCAGAAATGCAGCACAAAGCCCAGTAGAAGATAACAATCGTAAACGTCAGGATGTCTTTCCCAAACTGGGTCTCCATCCTAATTCCTCTGCCTTCTCTGGTTTGTTTATCCATAAATATTGCACGCTGTTAAATGGCAGTGGAGCGCTATAGACATGCTGGTGCCTAAAAAAGCAGCAGAGGTGGAGGCTGGGAAAATTACACTTACAGTTTTCATGGTAAAAAAGATGTTTGGTTTTTTTGGAGGTGGACATGTCACTGAAATGAATTTCTCCACCTACTCTAATGCTAAACTGGGGCTTTAGCGCGAAACCCTAATGCATGCAGAGCAAACCGACTTACACTTAATGCAGAAAAAGGTACAATGGGAAAATATTTTGTACTTTTGGAAGGAGTAAAGCAGCCTTACCTTGTCGAAGGCAGGGTAGATAACACGGAGTTCAGTCAGCCACCCATATGGCATGTGACCCACAGGATATGTAGCTGTCAAAACCGCAACTGCCTAGAATTCATACATAGAATAAAATGTCATATTTTGTGTCAGAATTTGGCTTCCAAACTAACTTGGAAAAAAATCAATCAACAAACAATCAGAATTTGATATATAAAAAAAATCATTTCTGCGAACATCAACTAACAACAGGAAAGTATGACCGCAGACAGATGGGCTAACAAAGGGGAATATGAAGTGCATAAAGGCCAGGTATTAAAAAGTGTATATAGTATTATGAAATATATATTCACTTAATTATTCTACATTTATTGTGTATCTGTATTTTATCAGAGAATTGGACATTTTTCTGGAAACTTTTACCTCACTACATTTGAATGTAAAACATTGGCTTTGTTTTTCCATGTAGAAAAGAAAACATGCCTGCTTTTTCTAATCCCTGAACTTTTTGAGATTGGTATTTTATATTTACAGGGCCTGTAAATTCCAATGATTATTACATCAACCACAACAGCTCAGGTCACTGGTGTTATATAGTAATTAAAGAGGTGTAACAGAGAAATAAACTGGCCACTCATCATAATGCTACACGAGAACATGAATCATAGAAAAACCTCCATGTAAAATGAGTAGTGTGATCAGCATTTATATGTGCCATCCAACTCGCAGGAATTTAAAACTGGAGTTTCCCTTCTTTAAAGCTCAACGCTTAGATGGCAGCTGAAATAGTTCTTGTGGAAAGTTGTATCTCTGACACCAACAACAACAACAACAACAACGACGAAAAACAGCTTGCGTACACAACAGCCCTTATCCGTTCAAACAATCTAAAAAAATAGCTGATTTACACTTCAATCAAAATGTATAAGTAAATGCATGAATAGTACTTTTTATGTAGCACAGTATAAACAATAGCTACAAAAATGTTAAGTGACATCAATAATCGTAAATGTCTAAATTATTTAATTGTAAATGTGAATTAAATGCCCAGATGCAGCTGTATATCGGCTTATTAGCGCACTACATAGGCTGTTCGAAGATGGTTATACCTGGACTATACAGTGCGTCATGGAAGTATTTAGAGCGCTTAACGTTTTCCACGTTACAGCTTTAATCCAAAATATATTAAATTCATTATTTTCCACAAACAATAATGACAACGCCAAAGATTTCAAACAGACATATTTCCCGTTGTCATCATGGGGTGTTTGTAGAATTTTGAGGAAAATAACGAATTGAATCCATTTTTGGAATAAAGCTATGACAAACCGAAATGTAAAAAAAAACGTGAGTACTTTCCGGATGCACTTTATGGACATAAGATTGTGGACACCTGACTACAAGATCCTTATTTTCTTTTTCAGCATCCCGTTCCAAATTGATTCACTTTATGTCCACTCGATTAAAAAGATGGCTTTGTGCACAGAGGCAATGTCATGCTGAAACAGGATTGAGTCATGAGGAAAATTTTAATGCTACCGCATCCAAAGGCATCCTATACAATTGTGTGCCTCCAATTTTGTGGGAACAATTTTGGGAAAGAATCACATATAACTGGAAAAGTCAAGTGTCCAAATACTTTTGTCGATATATAAAACCTGCTAGTTTATATATTTGAGCTTTTTAGTGTTTGGTAAATTTCTTCTAACATATTATATCCGATGAGGACTTATGTCTTGTGAATGACATCATTATTTAAATACACATGACCACAGTTAAACCTGTTTGAGTTTAAAAGAAAAGAACACAAAAAAAGAAATGATACAGCAAAAACAAAGGAGATTGTCAGGTACTGAGATAATATTTTATCATGTCAGTGTGTGTACACACATGAGTGTGTGACATCACTGACCTCGGTGGATGCAGCACTGCCTTTCAGGTCACGGGAAACGAACAAGTTGACGATGGGTCTGCTGATCCGCTGTGTTGCTAGGATGAGGGCCAGGGGCCACCAGAAATTCAGCATCTTTTTAAAAGTGGCATCTCCCTACAACACACACACATACATATATGTGCAGCAAATGGGATTGGAGGTTACAAAAACACACCAGACTAACAGTCTTTGAGTCAAATCTTGTACTAACATGTAAAGTACTGTATATGATTTATAGATTTTTATGTAAAGGCTTCATTTGTAATCAGAACCCAACTGTGATAGAGTTAACATGGGAATCTTACAGGTATAGTACTAGAAATAATTCTAGTCAATTACAAGGCCAAGTGTGCATGCAGTTTATCCTAGAGGTTTACTATATTATTATAGTTTTTGAGCTATAATAATAGCAAGAGCTACACACCCCAACTTCTGGGCCACTGGAGTCCGGGAGGTTATCGTGAATGTTTCGATAGTAGCCCAGTCCAACAATGGTGAAACGCACCAGCGCTCCCATGTATAGAGACAAGATGGGAATCAACATTGGTTCAACACATTCCAGATTACTGTGCAGCAAGATAGCCACAAATATAATCTGAGAGAGAGAGAGAGAGAATGAGAGAAAAAAATGAGAGAGTTTAGCGTAGGTTAACGCAGCAATAAACCCCTGAGCTTTAAAGCCATCAATGAGTAAAAGGAGCTAAAACAAGTGCACTGGTTAATAAATAAATAACACTGCAATCAGCCTGCTTGAACTAGCATTCAGTGGGTTTAAGTGACATGAAACTAAATACTCTACCTGCGCTAAGACATCAGAGATCGAGGCGCAGCCAACCAGTAAACTGTGCTTGTGCTTTAGAAGGATTCCAGCATGGGTCCAGGCCTGTAAATTCACACATACAGACACACATATATGGATCTATTGACACTGTCAGTTGTGGATGAAGTACACAAACCATGTACTTGAGTAAAAGTAGAGATACACTCTGTAAAATGTTACTTGCCTTCAAATGTACTTAAGTATCCAAAGTACTATGATGTATTATGCTACAGTATAATGTTCCTATTATCATTTCTGTCACAAAACCTGTGACTAAAACCTTCTTTTCAACTACTTAAAAAATAAACGCACAAATAAGACCATGGGTGTTGTAGCAAATTCGGGTGAGGAGTTTCTTCCATCATTTATGCACTCGGCCCTGATTGGTGGATGGCTGCGTGTTAAGACCGGTTAAGTTTTTATCCGCCCATAAATAAAATGGTACAACTGATTTCGCAAAATTTAGTTGAGTAAAAAGTACGATATTTCATTTGGAAATGTAGTGAAATTAAAGTGAAAATGTCCCAAAATAGAAATTCTTCATTTAGCAACAAAATGCATTTACTTCATTACTGTCCACCACTGAACACTGTGCCATTTGTAAGTGATACAAAGTGTACAGCATGGGCAGCAACAGTGGTATACTAATGGTCCAGTTCAAAACAGGAGGTGAAACCTGGCACTGCAAGCAAAAATGCATCTCCGCACACACACACCATCTGCCCTAAAAAAAATGCAAGCCAGATCTGGTGGTCTGGATCATAAATGCTACATGAATGGGAGACTTGCCAGGATTTGATAAAGAAATAAAGAAAGGACAGTGAAGTTGCTCACCATGGCATCCAGCAGAGGAAATGCAGCCAGGTATAGAAAAGCCATCCTGGTCTTATTGCCCACCGAGTCGTCCACATGATGCAGCTTGTTAATGATGTAGTAGCCGAGGTCTGTATAGGCTGAGTCAGGACATGAAATAAAATAATGTGAAGTCATTGCCATTTTCAGATAAACGTCAGCTATCAATCTGTTATTATTCTTTGATATTAATATTTGTATACACCTGAATATCACAACTAGATGAAAATCCCTTTATAAAACCATGGGCACTAACATTAAGGTTCCACATTTTCTGGAAAGACTTTCTACTAAATTATGAAGTGTGGCAGAGGGGACTTGTGGCATTCAACCACAAGAGCATTAGTGAGGTCAGGCACTGATGTTGGGCAAAGGACGTCTTTCAGTTTTCCGGTTCATTACAGAGGTGTTCAATGGGGATGAGGTCGGGGAACTCAAACTACACAGGGATATTGTTATGCTTCTCCAGTGAAAGGAAATCATAATACCACATCCTACAAATACATTTACTGGTGCTGGTCAGGTATCCACATAGTCATGGTAAAGCCAGCATGTCCCTATTCTTCTTATCTTACAATTATCTCAGGGCAATTAAGAACATGTTGAAAAATATTTTAAGTGTTAAGAGTAAAAAATGTTTTTACATTCAACAACCTGCCTATGGATAATGTTAGTAATAGTACTGATAGTGAAGCAGTATAGTCAAATGCTAACTTCTTTCTAATAAATTATTTTTAAAAAGTTGTTCAGGTTTTGTGCACAAGACCTGATGGAGACACATGAAAAAAAAATTTAGAGTGTGGGAAGTTATCGTGTCATTAACATATTATATTTTAGGAGGCAGTTGCCATCTTAAGAACCCATAACAATTCAACCTAATTCTGGCCCTGGCATTACCATGTAGCTGTAATTTGGTAAAAGGGCGAGACCGATGTAACCTGTGGCACACCAAGTAGGAGGACAGTAGTGTTCTACTTACTGTTTAATGACCATACACCAACAGTGTCTAAATAATGCCACTTTTCCATCGCTCATCTAGGACACTTACGGCAGAAATGATGAGATGCCAGAAAGTTTCAGTAATGGACTTTAAGCAAGAAATGTGTTTGTGGAAAAACAAATTTGTGGAAGACAAGAGGACAATGAATGTTGTTCAGGAGAACAGACTAAAAAGTTGTACTAGAATGAAATAATATCCCAGTAAGGCTTGCTGTTTAGTTGGCATTTTGCAAAAACCCACTGAATTTCACTGAGAGTGATATAATAAAAAACTGTACATTTATTTAACAACTTTTTTACTCTGTATATATTGCATTATTGAACTGTCTGGTTTACTATTCTGTTACACTATGTCTGTACTTCTCCAGCAGAAAGCTCCTGACGCCAAGTCAAATTCTTTGTGTGTGAAAGCATACTTGGTAATAAAGCTATTTCTGATTCTGAAAAAATTCGTATTTTTTCATATTATGAGATAAAACAAATCTTTTCCAGCCATATGTGGTTTCTCCCCAAACTTTGGGGTAGAATAAGATTTTTCCCTCACTCCAACTAGGAGACCCAAACCTATTTCAGCATGACAATGTTCCTGTGTACAAAGCCAGCTCCATGAAGATAAGGTTTACATGGTTTCGAGTAAAATATCTTGAGTGGCCTGCTATAGAGCTCTGATCTCAACCCTATTGAACCCCTGTAGGATAAACTGGATCCCTGACTACACCCCAGTACCTGACTTTACTAAAACCCTTGTGGCTGAATGTGCACAAATCTCCACAACTGCATTCCAAAATCTTGTCGAACATCTTCCCAGAAGAGTGGAAGAATGAAAACATATTTGGGGAAACCTAAGCTTAGAGCCTGAAAAGTATATCTTAAAACAGGTAAAATGAACTTATTTACGAATACATGTGATTATACTGTATAATTTATGTCACACGCTGATTTATTAAGACAGCTTAGATGATGACTTGTCATAGTGAATTCTGCGATACACACTCACCTATCAGTGTGTGGAAGATAATGGCTATCGTTCCGGCCGCGACCATGCACAAGACAGCTTTGATTCGGTCGCGTTTGCTGTTGACGAACACCAATCCCACATTCTTGAAATCGCTCATAGGCCCAGTGAAGAACTTCATCAGGGAATACGCCAGACCGTAACTGGCCAGCATTTCCACCGCATCCTCTTTGACTGCTGCGATCCCTCGGTTTAAAGCCTGCAAACAACCACCACCCAAAACATATCAGTCACACCACATGAACATGTCCAGTTTTTTGGTGAGCAGGTGCACGGCTCTGAGGCACAGCTCTCTGTTTAAATGTTATAATAAGAATTGAATTCAGTTACACAAAAGACGGTTTAAGTTATTATCCACTTCATGAGTATCAGTTAACACCCTGAACAAGAACTTGAAATCCTTAGATTGCTATCAACGTTACTGAACAAGATCTGATTACCAAGACAAGAAACTTCAAACAACATGTTTTTGGAAATAAGTCAGGCGTTCAGATGTCGAGGGATTACTGACCTGTGAACATAAAAATTGGATTTTTATAATAGTGCTAATGCAGTCTTTCAATAGCTGTATATGTAACATGCACCAGGATGTAAAAGCTACTGATGTTAGAAATTGATCCACGTCAAGAAATTGATTTGGAATATGCTGTTTATTACTGCCACCATTCAACATCTGTTAGTCTTCAGTATTGAAAATTAAAAATCCAGGTATATTTCCTAATAAGCCTCATCACTGGGTTTATCTAATCTAACTGTAACAAGTGCCATGCCATGCCATCAAGCTTCAACATTTACTGTATTATAAAAATCCCCCAATGTTCCACATTGGGAAAGAACAACGGTTGAAAATGATGTAATGGTTAAACTTTTACACAATACCAAAAAAAGAAAACGTATTGTGTCGGCTGATGGAAAATGCTGATGGTGACGTACTCATAACCAAACTGTCTGGAGACCTTCCTCTTTCCCCGGGATCACAATTTTTCTTTTTTAGGCACCCCGTAATTAGCACATGCCATTTTCCAACTTCAAATTACACTTAACTGACTCATGTACAGAGCTTTATATATATCCTGCATTTAGACCACAGCACTGTTGAACTTGTATCTCAAGGTGAAGGTTGAATTTCTGTAACAGCAGCATTGACAGTATTTTCAGGGGTATTTATGAAAGTTTTCATGAATGTGCTTCTTCTAATATGTTTCTATAGTTACTATTGAAACTATAGTTTCTATAGAAACAGCTCATTCAAAGGCTCTTGCATGGAAGACATACAAAGGTATACAATATATACAAAGGTATACAATATATATATATTGACTTAAATTTTTTTAGTTGAGACAGACAGCAAATCATAAAATTACTTAACAGCCTTCTGACTCCTAACATTCTTTTCCTATTCTGTCTCCAGGAAGATACATCTCTACTTCTGCCATGTTCATCTATATTCTTTGTGACTCTCAGGACTCTCAGGTCTCCGTAGCATTGCGATACGTCATATTTACGTAGCAGCAGTGGTGCAGAGAGAATGCACATGAGAAATCAATCTACATATAAAATACTGGTCACAAAATATTGGTCACTTTCTAAATATCAATAGTATAGTCAAGTCAAGTTTATTTCTATAGCACTTTTTACAATAGACATTTTCTCAAAGCAGCTTTACAGAAATCAACAGTTAAGGTGAATGGTGTGTATTTATCCCTGATGAGCAGCCGTCGCGACTGTGGCAAGGAAAAACTCTCTTAGATATTATGAGGAAGAAACCTTGAGAGGAACCAGACTCAAAAGGGGAACCCATCCTCATACTCAATGTACAGTTTTTTTTTATTAATTCATCGCATTTTTGAATTTTTTGCTGATTCATTAATATGAATCGGTGTATCTTACCATCCCTACTATATATCAATAAAAAAAATCTCACATTTATTTCAGTTTTGTAAAAGTAGTCTCAGGAAGTCACAGAAAAGCTGTGTTTTTTTGTCGTACTTCAAAGAGAAAGAAAAAAATAGACTGTTTATAACTGTTATCAACCATAAATCACTGTTGTATAAGAATAGGAAAGCACTTTCACTTTGTACTGAACCACAGCACACCATCCCAGCATGCATTCTCTTCCTGCATCACAGCCCATTGTGTTTCATTCCTTACATATATAAACAAAGTTTGTCCGCCCGTTAAAAGTCTTCATTTGGATATTTCTTATTGCTGATTTGTGAACACAACATGCAGTTTTTAAATGAAGGTTTTTATTATTGAGGAAAACTAAATCCAAAACTACATGGCCCTGTGTGAAAAAGTGTTTGCCCCCTAAACCTAATAACTGGTTGGGCCGCCCTTAGCAGCAACAACTGCAATCAAGCGTTTGCGATAACTTGCAATGAGTCCGTTACAGCGCTGTGGAGGAATTTTGCTCCACTCAACTATGCAGAATTGTTGTAATTCAGCCACATTGGAGGGTTTTCGTGCATGAACAGCCTTTTTAAGGTCATGCCACAGCATCTCAATAGGATTCAGGTCAGGACTTTGACAAGGCGACTCCAAAGTCTTCATTTTGTTTTTCTTCAGCCATTTAGAGGTGGACTTGCTGGTGTGTTTTGGATCAGGACCCAAGTTCGCTTCAGCTTGAGGTCACAAACAGATGGCCGGACATTCTGCTTCAGGATTTTTTGGTCAACAGCAGAATTCATGGTTTCATTTATCACAGCAAGTCTTCCAGGTCCTGAAGCAGCAAAACAGCCCCAGACCATCACTCTACCACCACCATATTTTACTGTTAGTATGATGTTGGTGGGAAATTATGCATTAGGTTTAGGGAAAAACACTTTTTCACACAGGGCCATGTAGTTTTGGATTTTGTTTTTTTCCTCAAAAATAAAAACCTTCATTTAAAAACTGCATGTTGCGTTCACTTGTGTTATCTTTTAGTAATATTTGAATTAGTTTGATGATCTGAAACATTAAAGTGTGACAAACATGCAAAAAAATAAGAAATCAGGAAGGGGGCAAACACTTTTCACACCACCGTATATACACAGTCGTCTCTCAATTTATCGTGGTTCGAATCTCGCCGATCCCACTTTATTGCGATTTTCAATTTGGCACACAAGAAAAATCTAAACTTGTAGTGAATAGTTTTTCTAAAGTTTTATGTTGAAATAAGGTTTTTTATTAATAAATATATTACTATTAATTATAAAATGAAGTGAAAATATACCTAAAAAATTTACCCGAGACAAAGAACACGTCGTGTTGTTTACAAAAGCGCGGTGCTTGGATGCTGAAAATTATAAGAAAAGAGTAGCATTATAAGCCGTAAACCGTAGATTTTCGCTTATTTATTGGTTGTAGTATCCCCTGACGTCAAAAAAATGCGGAGTTAAAGACATACTTCACCAGATTTTGCCAAAGAAAATAAAGAATGCAATGACATGTATCTTTAACTCAGCCCCTTTTTTGAAGTCATAGGACACTTTAACCAATAAACAAGCAGAGAAACTATGCATAGGCTATGCTACTGTACTGTACTGTCCTGTACTCACAATAAATGTTATATTTCTACGAATTTACACAAAATTCATCTCACTATATTCTTGCAAATGCTTTCTGTGTGTGTCTAAGGAGTGTGGGAGGATGTTTTATGGCTTAAACGGGGGACGAATTTATATATATACTATTCTTAACCTTATTTTCCTATATTTTTAGTTATACTTTGTTACACTCATACTTTGTACTTTATTTTTATACATTTTATTATATTTTCTTTATATTCTATCATTATATTCAGGGATAAATACACATTGCTCACCTTAACTCTCAAATTTTGTTTAACTCTTAAATTCTGCTTAACTCTTAAATTCTGTAAAGCTGCTTTGAAACAATGTCCGTTGTGAAAAATGCTATAGAAATAAACTTTACTTGACTTGATTTGACTATTTGTATTTTTCATGTTTACGTAATGGAAAGTCTTGAAAAAAGCATTTCACTACATGTCGTACTCTGTATGAATGTTTATGTGAATTGTTTCTGTCTGAACTAAAAGCTAAAATCAGAGTCTCACAGCAATTGATTCTTGCTTTTTTTTTTTTTGCCAGCTTGCTCTCTAAAAAAAAGGTGACCTAATTGAGGGACAGATGGTGAATTCCACTAAGCCCTTGAGGTCAGTCTCCTCCCACTTCCTTCCTCCATGTCACCAATGCAGGAAAAGGAGTAACGATATGAATATCAACGTCCACTTCCACGCATCTGTTCCACACAGGCACACACAGAGACTCTCAGGATTGAGGACACACTGATTGTATTGCAAAATTAAACTTCGGGTTCAGACGTGCGTCACAGCGTTAATCTGATCGTCTGACAGAAAAAGGTGATCGAGGTGTTCGAGAACAAGACCGGGTTGTAATCTAATCGTCATCTAGTTCACAATTACAAGTAAATACTATATGAAGATAATTTCGAATGCCACCTCTTGTAGCTGAATAAGGGGTAAAGGATTCAATTTCTGGTATACAAGGTGTAAACACAGAATTCAGCTGATTCGGCAAAAAAAACACGTGTCGAATAGAAATGACAGTCCTGATGCCTCTCAAAAATTCATCTAAGGCTTCTGTTTTCCTCCTTATCTTCCCAATTCTTCTGCTGCAGTGTGGTGTGTGTCTGTGTGCGTTTGTGTGTGTGTGTGTGTGTGTGTGTGTGTGTGTGTGTGTGACCATTTCATTTTCTAAGCCTTACAGCAGTGTTCAGAAAGATAACAGATGTCGGTTAATAAATGTGGTCTGACAACTGAGACTCCCCAATACATTTCTTGACTAGTTCACCTCAATAGTGGTAAAAAAGCTTTCTATTAAAAGTTGGAACATATACTGTAATTTTAGACGCTCAAATAAAATTGGGTAATGTATTGAGATTGCCATCATATCTGTGCTACTAGAGATGACTCATTTTGCAAATAAATGACTCGGACCCTATTTTGAGCCAAAAGACTGAGGATATCAGGTACACCTGGTGCAAATACAAAGCAAAAACAAATCTTATCCATGTATTTTCTTTGGTGTTATTCAACAACGCCATACCGTTTCCATTTTACAAGCTTCCCTAAATATTCTCTTGTTGTAAAAACGATGAAATGTGGTCTGATCAAAAATTCTCCACTGATTCACATGAGATATACTGTACAGATGACTGGAATACTTTACTGATTATCACTAAAAACATTAAATAGCATTAGGGTTGTGTCAGTTTGGGACGAGGACTAGGCTCGGAGGTTGGTAAGTCGGAAAAAGAACTGTGAGAAAGTTATAAATTATTTAAACATCGGTCAACCATTTGCAGTGAAACTGTAGACCTTTTATTCAATATAAATTCTAACTCATACTATGAAAATCGAATCTCAATAGTGCTTGTGTTATACTTTTAGGAATGTTTGTTTTATGTGCTGTGCATATAAGAACTTCTCAGGGCGTAGATGAAGCCTATGGAAATAGACACATCGCAGCTACTATATACACATCCATAAGATACAGAACTAATAACTGTTTACTCTGTCTAACCACATGAACAAACACAAAACTGTAAATATTGAGTTCTGGTATTCATAGTAGAACAGCCACATAGTTGGGCATAGTTTTACTACAAAAACGTCACATGGTGCTAATATCTTTAAATTGCATATAATTCTAATATAAAACAGCTGTATGAGTAAGACATAATTTGGCGTATTATGGCTTGATGCTGATGTTATGTAAAGCCTAAAATGTCTTATTCCCCGTATGCCACGGTGATTTAATAATAATGAACATTTCTATGTATAGTATAGAACAATATAGTATAGACATTTTATATAGTATAGAACAACACACACCCCTACCGATATTTATTATTGTAGAACATCTGCAAGACAAGTTAATTCCTGTTATCACTTATGTTATAGTAGCTATAAACTGTATACACTTTAAGTAACTGTAACTTCTGACAATTTCAAAGCACTGACACTTAAGACTCCTTCCTTAAACGTTAAATTAATGTCAATTTATCCGATTCACAAATTTTATGTACAGAAAGATGTAAGTGAGTCTCATATGGGTTCTGTATTACAAACAAAACTGAATTCAAATGACATCGATGACAAAACATTTATTATGGGATCTAATTTCAATCAAATACTTCATGCCAGCACATAATTCCACATTTCTTTTAATTTTTTCCCACCTCAATTTGCCATTTATTCTTAGTTATCAGATATCAGCAATTAATATAGTGCAAAATCAAATCTATGAAATATATGAAAGCCAAATCTACATGCAAATGCAGCATGGAAAATTTGCATGAGCATGTTCCAGTGTGAGAAATGTTTCCGTCAAAGCGGCCATGAATCACAACATAGTACACGGAAACATGATATACACCGAACCATTTTTTCATGTATAGTACGGATTGTAATATAGCTTGTGACAGTTTACATAAAAACCCCTGAGTGTGGTTCAGCTCGAGGTCACGACCCACGACATACCACAGGGGAAAAAACAGTGCTTTCATCTCAACGCCATTCACACACAATGTTTCGGGACGATGCAGGAGGGATGCATCAGGTGACACACCGGGATACGCTCAGGCTATCATATGCGTGTGCTGTTTACACTTTCTAACAGGTTTGTTTGGGACTATATTCTGCAACTCATACATATTATTACTCTATAAAGCATAAAGTAATACTGAATAGAGGATTTCAATAACAATTCCCATTCTGCAAATCATACATATTATAACACAATGCGCTTATACTGAATAAAGGATATCAATTATACTGTATATTCAGCAAACTGTACATATCATTACTCTATTCTGCCCCTCTTTCGAATCATACGTATTATAACCCTATACATTAGCATAGACTATTCCTGAATGGAGGATTTCAATAATATTACCTATCCTACAAATGATGTATATTATAACTTTATACACCATGCACTAATACAAAATGGGGGATTTCAGTAATACTGTCTATCCTTCAGATCGTGTGTTAATACTCTATTTAGCAGGCATTATTCCTGAATGGAGGATTTTAATATTGCTGCCTATCCTTCAATTTATAATATACTTGTTATTACTCCATATAGCATGCATCATTTTGAAATAGAGGATTTCAGTAATACCACCTATTCTGTAAATCATACATATTATTACTCTATATATCAGCATGCACTAATCCTGAATGGAGGATTTCAGTGATACAATCTATTATTTAAAGCATACATGTTAATACTCTATATAGCATGCATTAATGCTGAATGATGGATTTCAGTGATACTATCTATTCTTCAAAGCATACATGTTATTACTCTTTATAGCATGCATTACTCCTGAATGGAGGATTTCAGTGATACTATCTATTCTTTAAAGCATACGTTATTACTCTATATAGCATGCATTAATGCTGAATGGACGATTTTCATAATACTGCCTAAAGATTTTATTTTAATTTTTTTTATTATTACCCATAACACTAGGAGGAAAAGCCTTCTCTGTGGATAAGATAGAAAGAGAGCTGCTACACATGCACTAGGTGAATAATAAAGCTGATCGTGCATGGTGCAGATGGCTCACAGATGGCCGCGATGTGAAATCCGTTCTCCCTGAATTAAAAAAAAAAAATCTCATGTCGATGTATTCTACTTGCCTGCTCGCCGAGGTCGATGGCGATGTTGGTGATGGCCAGTGGCACGAGGAACCGCACCAGAGGCCAGTAGTGCGCCAGAGCCGGGAGCGTCACCATGTCTCCGCGCGCATCTGCCCGATCCTGACAAGGGGACAAGAAAGAGCGGCTGCAGGACGAGTGCGCTTTTCTAGCGGCGCTTCCTCAGGCCCGTCCCTGGCCTCCCACACAACAACAACAAGCCCAACATCGAGGACATATCAACAAAGATGCAGCGCGTGGGAACACAGAAGCGTCGCCAGATATTTCATCTGACGGCTTTTCCATTGCTCATCCATTAGGGAAAAAAAAACCCAAAATATATATAAACGTCAAATAGGGAGCGTCTCTCTTTCCCTCTCCCTCTTTTCGGGTTGTATCGATATCACGATTGTCCAATCACAAGCGCTGAATGAAACCCGCATGCAGTAGATCGCTTGGCCGATAGTCGCTATTAAATCATCACCGGCTTTCCCTTTAACGGCACGTGGGGTTCGGCGCGTGCAAACCACGCCCACTATTTACGTCACAACCCGAGTGTGCGTGTTTGTGTGTGTGTGTCTAAAATCTGAACTGCTGCCAAAATACTCCAGTATTTATACATTATATGTAAAAAAAACCCCTCTATTATTTGTTATATATACGAATATATTATACTTATATTTCATACTTTATAATTATATTTTTACACTATATTTTTTATTTGTATTTTATTTGTATTTTTTTGTTTAATTCTATTTACATGTTGGACAGTTATTAATAAACATTTCACCACATGTCGTACTTTGTGTGAATGTGTATCTGACAAATAAAACTTTATTTGATATATATACTCCAAGTATAACTATCAGTTATTCCTTGTGTATTTCCTTATGTCCTTATAATTTATGTAATAAACTACTGAGAAAATTCAAAATGCAAATACAATTACTTTGTCCTGAATATCAAGTTAGGCAACAAATAAAATAAACAGCAGCTCAAAGTGGTAAAGAAATATACCTACAAATTAAGAGAAATACTACATCGAAAATGGTCTAAAATGGGAACAATTCTTGCAGCTAGCTTTACTTTTAACTAAAAATCTAACTTCATCAAACCACATGTTAAAACACACTAAATACTGTTTATGCAAACAAAAATATAAATACAAATATATGCAAACAGGAACAATTTTGACTGGAAAATCACTAGATGACAATTGTAAGAAATTATTCCTATCCTCTGTCGCCTTTACAGAGTCCCTGAATTCAGCTTTCAGAGTGAAGTTTCAAAGCTTTATTGTCTCTCACGCATGAAGAAATACTTCCGAAGAGAAACCGCAGTTCGAGCCGCGGCAGGTAGTTGTTGGCACACATAGCATGATTCATTGGTATGTAAACAAGCGGTCCAATTGGGATACTGCCAGAAAGTGTTGTCGTGTGGGTGAGCCTGGGCGGGTGTCCCTACCCCAAGGCTGACAGCGAGGAGAAGAATGACAACCATACCGGTCAATGGTTGTGTCACTTTCCTGAATTGATTAGAAGCTGGTTTTCTGTTCTCCGCAGCTTTCTTTGACACGTCCTGCAGTTGTGAGGATGCCCGAAGATCCACCACAGGAGGGTTTGAGGAGTTGTGACTGGACCTCGCAGAGGGGAACAGGAACCGATATACGTCTACTAGAGAACTCATGGAGAGCTCAACAGGCTATGCTTCTGTAACATAAAGAAAAATAGTGATACACAGGGTACATATACACACAGTTAAGAGGGATCACTTTCAGTGAGACATTTCTTGATTTTGGTAGCATGGATCCACTGTGGAAAAAGGTCAGTTAATACACAGATGCATGTGATCACGACTATTTCTGCTGGCGCTTCATATTTTCATTCACCCAATTGTCTAGGTTTTAGAGATTAAATCAGAACAGCAGAATACTCAGCGATGTGCACATCCAGATCAGTTGTACCTATTGCTGGTTTACCTTTTCTTCAGTGCGTTGGAAATGGTCGCCCAAAAATAATTTCGTGTGGTGATAGGTGTACATTACATCAACAGGAGATACTTAAATGGCCAACAGGGAGGCATGTGAGTGAAGTCAATCTGCTATTCAGAGAATGGAGCAGTGGGTAGTGGGAGGCTTTCGTGTTTCGCTGCGTTCTTAGCAACGTTATTCTGGGCACAGATCAGACATCTAGATAAAATTGAGTCTATCAGGCCATTGAAGTTAGCTATACAAAAAAATCTGTTAATTATTCAAACAAGCAAGAGCATGACCTAAAGTGTCGAAGGAGGAAGTGGCCTTGATTTCTAAATTACTGGTAGAGCAAAGGATAGTTTCATATCCTGATTTTCTCTGAGCAGTCATGTGTTGTGGTTGCAAATTCTGAAGGACCCGTTTTACCTGATGTGGAGAGTGCAAGATCACAGGATGAGACAATACAAATTTTTCAGTGTCTTGAACCATCACAGCACAGGCAGCCACCGCATGCAGACACGCAAGTAAACCTGAGCTACGGTGTCAAGTGTTTTGGACAGGAACGCACACGGCCCCATGCGCCTGCGCCAAGACAGCAGAGGCAGTTCCGTCCTGTTCACACGCATAAAGGTGAAAAACCTTATGATAGTTCGGAAATCCGAGGGCGGGATCTGAACAGAGGGCTGACCGCAAAGCCTCATACTCCTCTTTTATCTCGGGTGTCCACGTTAGCACGTGCTGCAAAGGATCGTTGTGTAAGATCGCAGAGCGGAGATGTTTGTCGTAAAAAGCACAGTCAGGTATCCATTGGCGGCAGTAGTTAATCAGTCCCAAGAAAGCCATGAGAGCATGCTTTGTGAAGGGATGCCTTGTGTTAAGAATGACCTGTACATGGTCTTCAGAGAGCCGCTTGCTGCCTTGAGAGAGTTCGAACCCTAGGTAAGTTTGGTTTTGGATGCCTTGAATCCTTTTCTTGCCAATGACGCAGGAGGCACAAGGAGGCTTGTTCACAGAGGTCCTCGAAGACTGTGGAGACCAGGAGATCATCTGCATACTGTAAGACAACAGAATCAGAGAGGAGAGTAAGATTACAAAGCGGGTCCCTTACCACGGCGGAGAAGACCGCCAGGGAGTCAATGAATCCTTGTGGCAGGCGTACTGTACAAGTGTACTGACGTCCCCTGTGCAAGTCAAGTTTATTTCTATAGTGCTTTTCACAACAGACATTGTCTCAAAGCAGCTTTACAGAAATCAACAGGTAAGGTGAATGGTGTGCATTTATTCCTGATGAGCAGCCGTGGCGACTGTGGCAAGGAAAAACTCCCTTAGATGTTATAAGGAAGAAACCTTGAGAGGAACCAGACTCAAACGGGGAACCCATCCTCATTTGGGTGACATCAAGAGTTTGATCATAAATCTTTCAACAATGCATAACACTGGAGAGTGAGTACTAACATGAGCACTGGAGTATAAGATTTTAAGTAATGTTCTTTCTACAGTATTATACAGTCTTTATGGTTATAAAACTAGAAGCTACTGAGCAACTCATAAAATAGCTCAACATTTGTGATCACCACAGATCCAGCTCCAATGTAAAAACTCCACACATGTATGGGCTCCAATTGGCACTGGTACGTCCCTAGATGGTACGGGATGTTTGCGAGTTTGGCATCTACTTCTTCAAAGGTCCATAATCTTCATGAGGTGGGACGTGACTGGAGCTGGCCAAACCTCAGGATGCCTTGTGATGGGGAGAGAAAGAGAAGCAGTGGAGAGAAATTAGTGTAGCTGCTGTTCATGATATTAACAGCACAAGTTGATAAGGTGCATGTGATCAGATGTTCTGGAGCACAATGTTATGATGTGAGACATATGTTATGTGTAGGCTTTGCTAAAAAGATACATTTTTAATCTGCACTTAAACTGGTAGAGTGTGTCTGAGCCCCGAATACTGTCAGGAAGACTGTTCCAAAGTTTAGGAACTAAATGTGAAAATGCTCTACCGCCTTTAAGTCAAGTCAAGTTTATTTCTATAGCGCTTTTCACAATAGACATTGTCTCAAAGCAGCTTTGCAGAAATCAACAGTCAAGGTGAATGGTGTGCATTTATTCCTGATGAGCAGCCGTGGCGACTGTGGCAAAGAAAAACACCCTTAGATGTTATGAGGAAGAAACCTTGAGAGGAATCAGACTCAAAAGGGGAACCTATCCTCATTTGGGTGACATCAAGAGTTTGATCATAAATCTTTCAACAATACAGAACATTGGAGAGTGAGAACTAACATGGTGGAACTTAGTGGACTTTGCTATTCTATTAACTACTAAAAGCCCAGAGTTTTGAGATCTCAGGGAGCGTGATGGATTGTAGCGTGTTAAAAGACTGGATAGATACATGGGAGCCAAATCATTCGAAACTTGACAGGTAGCCAGTGTAGGGACGATAAGATTGGGAACTCTGGCTGCTGCATTCTGAACTAACTGAAGCTTGTTTATTAATGATGCAGAACATCCACCCAGTAATGCATTACAATAGTCTATTCTGGAGGTCATGAAACGCACGGACGAGCTTCTCTGCATCAGATATAGATAACGTGTTTCTTAACTTAGAAATATTTCTAAGGTGAAAGAAGGCTGTTTTTGTAACTTGGTTGATATGATTTTTGTTGCTGTCTAAAATAACTCCCAGGTCTTTTACTGTTGAACTAGTAGATACAGAACATCCGTCTAAATGCAGGTTGAGATGCTGGAGCTTCTGTATACTGGTTTTTGGGCCGATGAGCAAAATCTCCTTCTTATCAGAATTTAATAGTAGAAAGTTATGGGTCATCCAATCTCTTATTTCTCTAACACACTCAGTTATCTGAGCTAATTGAGCTGTATCGCCTGGTTTTGTTGAGATATGTAGCTGGGTATCTCTTGTACAGGAACGCTGAAAAAGGCAGAACACAAGTCAATCACCGAGAAGTGTGTATGATCGCACGAAATTGAAGCGATAATAGAGGCCACATTGAGTAAAACAGGTGCAACAGGGACCACAACATTATTAATTTTTCTTAGGTCTTGGGTGAAGCGCCAAGTCCTGTCAGGTTTAGGAACTGGATTAACAGGTGGAACTTAATTAGAGAGAGAATACTGTTTGATAAATACAGGATGCAAATGTTTTAGATTAGCCTCATAAGGAGGACAATGAACCAGGCTCACATTGTCATTATGCTCCACCCATAGAAGAGATGGTAATTCTTCCAGTGAAGAAGGGAGTGGTAATTTGTGTGGCTGAGAAAAACCAGTCGTTAATTTTCATGTCAGATAGATATGACAGAGGAGCAGAATCAGAAACTAAAAATGTGAGTTTAGAGCCCGAAAATGCTAGGGAAATGTGCAAACGGTGTTTCCTCTTCAACCCCTTCATTACCCACAGAGCTAATGGAATGACCAAAAATGGGTCCCTTATCCCTTTTTGAGAAAAATCTGAGAATGAGCGGAGGTCAAGTATTAGGGTTTGAAGGTTCCACCACGAGGATAAGACAAAAATTCAGGTTGTGGCTCAGTCCACCCTGCTAAATTGTCTAGCCAGGGGGTAGTATAAAAGGTGAGACCACAACGATTTACCCAGTCCCAAGGGGCTTTCTCAGTATCTGGTTTAGAATATTTTGTTCCAGAATTACCCATGACGCAATATAGGTACAACTGTCTGACAGTGTTAGATAGGAAGGTTGGAGGCCAGAGATCGAGATAGATAAGGCAGTTTAATAAAATTTCAAAGTCTCAGTTACTGTGACAAGGTGAGTGCCTACACTTTCAACGGTATGATAAAATACCAAATTGGCACAACACGGATGCGGATATCAGCATACGAGGTGAGTGCCTACACTTTCAACGGTATGACAAGGTACCAAATCGGCACTTACCCGAACACTGATATCCCAGAAGAGCCCCCAAGAAACTTTAAGGAATTATTCCTATCCTCTGTCGCCTGAACAGATTCCCTGAATTCAGCTTTTCCTCTCGATCTCTGCTCTCCTACAAGTACTTGGGGAAGTCTCAATGAAACACATTAGTCAGCTTTCAGAGAGAAGTTCCAAAGCTTTATTGTCTCACACATGAAGATATACTTCCAAAGAGAAGGAGAGGAAGGGGGGTGGGCTGCCAGGTGCGTGTGTGTGTGTGTGTGAACAGAAGAGACAGGCCACAAAAAGATAGTTCAGGGTACGGTCAACAGAAGCATACGAAAAGTTTATTCTAGGTCAGCACACACAAAAATGAATATAACTACCATAATTTCCAGACTATTAAGCGCACCCAAATATAAGCCGCACCCACTGAATTTGACAAAGATTTTTATTTTGAACATAAATAAGCCACACCTGTGTATAAGCCGCACTGAAACTAATGAACTTTACACACTTACGCTTTAATGAAAGACAGTGACTGTTACACGGTGTAACGGGTGAAATATGTTGTGGCTCCTTTAAGAGCAGAGCGGCATTTTGGGAATTGCCTGCCGCCGCATTTTTCCGGTATTACTGCATGTGTGCAAGACCGAGGAATATGTCCTTATTATTTTCTGATGCTCATTTTAAGTTTCTTTGACTAACCCATAACGCTGTTGCCAAGAAAAATAAAAAAGCACGAGTTTTGGAAACCTGTCTGTGCTTATATGATTTCTGTTGCAACTGGAGTTAGCGAGCTCTCCCTTTACCCAGACTCAACGCGTTACAACGGCTTGTATCTAAACAGTAGCCTACCAAGTAAGTCATTGTTCCTTCCTTTCACAACTATTTCTCTCGGGAGTTTATCTTTTGGCATCGTTGTGCGTTTAAAAATCACCATCAGTGAAATTTTTTATCCCGATGCCGTGCAGCTCAGAACACAGGTGAAGTGCGTTTTTTCATGCCCGTTCGACAATTTCATTGGTCTAATGTTATGGGGCTCAGTTTTTTGGCTTGAAGTTTTTGAAACTGGGAAAAACCCAGGAAAAATCCGTAAATTAGGCGCTTCGTTGTTTAAGCCGCGGGGTTCAAAACGTGGGGAAAAAGTAGCGGCTTATAGTCAGGAAAATACGCTACTAATGACGACAAGATGCATGTTAACATTATCCCACAACAATCAACACAGATTTATTTTATTTAAATGAATCCAACTTGACATGATTTGGATTATGCTCCACAGATCTTATTAAGATCCCAAGTGAGGTTGTTAGCTGATTGAGGTGATTAACTACTTTTGCAGTTTAGCTGGAAGCAGAAAATGGATTAAAAAGCTTGACGTGAAAGAAAAAAATTTAATAAACTGGAATCTGAAATACATTTATGTTGGACTTAACCACAGCTGTCACTCAACATCTCATTTAACTCCTCTAACATATTGCATGCACATAGGCTACTAGGTTTTTTTTTTTCTTTTTACACGTTAACTAGCTGATTTCTTTTAATTTAAAAATGAATTAAATTGGCTACCTACATTATTACGTTTTTTTGACAAATTGTGTCAAAACAGATTACACTGGATATTCACTGTATTTGCAGTGTCACACCTATAGTTGGAATATGTTTGCTGAGTTTTATGTTCTGTTTCTGTTCTGATCTATTTTGCTGAGGCAGCACTATTCATAGGCGGCTTGATTAAATACTTTCTCAGTTTGGCTGGAAGCATATAATTGTTTGATTGCTTCTTCAAAAATCTGGTTACTTCCTCACCACTTATTCACCATATAGACTGGAGTTAACATTAGCAAAAACCTGGCAATGCCAAGACTAGTTCTAAGACTAGAAACACACAAATCTCTGCTACAGATTTATGAGGAAAAAAATTATTTCATCCTGCTGTTTTTATAGCAAACTGAAAAGGTCTGGTGATGGTACTATTAGTTATAAGACAAACCTGCAACCCCATTAAAAACAAATTATAACATTATAAATGCATGAAATTCTGGTAACATTGCTTTATAAGAATGGTCATTAATCTGGTTTTCTAGACACTGAAATGCGAATCTACTCAGTGCTCTTGATTCATTCTGTAAATTCCAATTCGAGTTCTGCATCCAGCTTCATCTCCTTCTCCAACATTAAACCACTCCATCTTTAAAAAGCACAGGTAATATTTTTCTGGTTTTACTGCATTCTTTTGTAATCCTTGGCTGTTTTTTTAGTTAAGCAGAATTATCATGATGTGCTGTGTGCCAATTACAGACCTGTTTTTTTCCAGATTGAGATGGGGCGGTGTTGAGGCATTATGAAATGTACCCAAATTAATAAAAACAACCACTTAAGATGCAATTTCCAAACATTTGAGTTTTTCTGAACTACAAAATGCTTTTGTGCTGCAGCCATGGCTGAAAAATAATTAGTTTTAAATTTTTTCACATTATGTGTGTGTTGTACAGGATTTTTGTAATACTAAGAAAAATAAACAAACAAAACAGATACTGGCTCTTTAAACCTAAATTGTAATTTCAATACTTGCTCTCCAAAATACACTCACGCCCTCGTGTGGATGGAACTCGACATGACAAAGAAAACTTTTTTTGCCAGTTAGACATTTTATTGTCTTGCCTGAGGAAAATGCAATCTTCAAAAGTGTGTTTTATATATATATATATATATATATATATATATATATATATATATATATATATATATATATATATATATATATATATATAAAAACACAACAGATCTGATACATTTGTACTTCTTGGTTAATTTTTTTGCATCAATTGTTAGCAAACAGATGGAAAACAAAACTAACAAGATGAAATAGTTCATGAAATAAACATACTTTATATTTAAAAAGAAAATCATTATGAAATTTCCTGCTGTTTCATTTCATGAAAAAAAAAACCCCATATACAAGCAATGATCCAAAATTGCACTTCCCAATTCTAATTTCAATAAAATTAAGTAAATTGTTTAGGTACACGCACAACAATCCAGGAATTGTGTGTAATAATTAATTTAAAGCTGAAACCTGTGTCTAATAAACTGTTGTTTATTGCATTACTGCAATGAATTATATAAACAAAGCAGAAGAAAATGACGGTTGTGAATGCAAAAACATTCACAAATCACTTGCATAAAGTAGAAAATGTAGCAAATATATATACAGGGATTAAATAAGTACGTTTGGTGAAGGGGTGCCAAGCAGATGGGTAGAGAATTAACAGAGGGTGAGTTGGATTAGTTTATAAGCTACTGCTTAATATAAAAACCTTTATGCATGCACACTCCCAGTTAATACCTCAGTTTTAGTAGTTCATAAGTACTAGTCTTTTTGGCCCCCACAGACAACAGTACAGATACCGCAGTGCTCTTTCACATGAGCTACTGACAGGAGAAACAGCAACAGTGCACTTTATGTTTTCTGAATTCCAGCATTCGGTTCTCAGTTATGATTGGGATAATTAAGTTCCTGATAGAAACACAATCGATTTAGTCTCTTCATCAACTAACGGAATAACCGTCAATTGAAAGGTGTGAACGGAAAAAATCCCAATTGAAATGCTGTGAACTGGATTAGTATAAATCACGGCCGTCACTCGACATTTTATTCGGCTCTGCTAACGGCTCGCTCGCATGCACAGGCTCGTTTTGTATAACGTTAGCTAGCTGATAGGAAAAAAAAACTGAATTGTATCGGCGAGCTACGTTAGCATGGTTTTGTCTTAATTACATCCCTGACTGCTGATGAGTGAGAAAGCCAGCTTGAAATGTTTCGAATTGAGTAGTATAGTACAAAGATGATAAAGTTTCTCTTATTAATATCATTAAAACATCGCTACTCGTAGTCAACCTTTCCCTGACTGCAGTCATTGATCGTGAAATACGTCGATTGCACTCATTGTACCGTTATCCCAATTATGTACACTAATATCATATTGCATTGGCTGCTATTGCAGATTTTCGCTACAGAAATGTGTTGTTTCTTGGTCCACTTGAAGGTAAATTCCATTTGGGCTTGAATGGCTTGTCGTGTTTTGTTGACTGTTGTTGTGTGGACTGTTTAGGCACTGGCACGTTATAGTGTCGATCGTCTTCCGTGAGCAGGCTAAGGCAAGGCCACTCTGTTCTGTGGTCATCTGGGTAGTAGGTGATAAACTCTTCAGTGCCTGTCTTGTAAAGACGAAAGGCTTGAAGCGTATGCTGGAGGGAGTAGCCGAGCAGAAACATCTCCACCTGCGGCAGACAGGAAAGGTGGCTTGTGACTTCTATCCTTTCGCTAAGTGACTAATGTGCATGTAGCTGGAATGGCATGATGGAATGAATTGAATAAATATAAAATGTTTCTAGATGCATATTTTTCAATTTATTTCACTTTACACTGCTATAACAGCTCAAGAAGCTAAAAGAGTTTTATACTCGTCACTTTCTTTAAGGGAGCTCTGATCAGAGTGTAGGGTCAGCCATGATACAGCCCCCTGGAGCGCAGAAGGTTAAGGGGCTTGCTCAAAGGCCCAAGAATAGCAGTTGGCAATACTGGGGCTTGAACCCACAACCTTCTGATTAGTAACCCAGAGCCTTAACCATGGAGCTATGGTTTCCTTTATGGAAGCTTATCATACACATGCAAGCAATCACCTTTACTTTCTTTTTAGAATGTCACTTCTCAGGTTTTAAAGCGTCACTGAATTTCTCACCTGTTCCAGACCACCGCTGAAACCCACATGTCTGAGGTGATTAATGAGGAAGCTCCTGGGACAATTAGAGGTGTCCCGGGCAAAAAGCAACCAGCAGAACTCAGGTACACTGAATCCCTTCTGCATGTCAGAGTGCAGCTGAATGACCGTCTTCAGCATCAAGAATTTCAGGGCCTCCAGCAGCTCATATTCGTCATGTCCCCCCACAAATAGTTGCTGGCAGAAACGCTCCCGCTCCGTTGGACTCTCGCACTGCACCGCCTCCTGCCACTGTGGGAATGTGAAAGAGAGCAATATTAGTCACTCGGGTGTGTGGGTTAGTCACTTACTGACCATGTCTATCCGCACTATATTTTATTAATCATGTTTCACAGGAGTGTTCAGAGAATACATTGTTTTTATCTGTCAATAAATTTACGATACCTTAGCTCAATGTTTGAATTACAGTGGGATCGGGTTTTTTTTTAACACTGTCGTATGTACTCATGCTTTACACTAATCTACCTTGAAAAAGTTTCCGATTAGCGTATAAGGAAGAGCATCAACACACCCTTAAGCTTCAGGCACATAGAGTAAAAGGGGACAGAGTGGCAGCTACCACCAATTATTTCACTCCTGTCGAAATCTGATCCTCTCTCAGTACTTATCTTTCAATTATGGAAATGGCACATGCCCTTCTCAATACAACATACAGAAATGGTCTGTGGACCTTCTGGTCATTAAATTTTCATTTTAGAAAGAATTAAAAAAAAGAAATGAAAAATTTGCATTATTCTTTTTTGTTGTTGTTGAAATACTCCAGAACCAAAACTAAGAAAAAAAAAACCAAGTCATTTTCTCTTTTCTTTGTGGATGCATGGAAAAGAAAATCAAAGGGAAACTAAAACAGAAAAAAATGATAATTTTAATTTATGACGCACCACAACCAACGGAACGCACCAAAATTAGAGGATCAAAAGGGTTAGCCAGAATGGTCTTGGAAACTCACCTTAATATGACATT
Source organism: Silurus meridionalis (assembly GCF_014805685.1). Taxonomy (NCBI): domain Eukaryota; kingdom Metazoa; phylum Chordata; class Actinopteri; order Siluriformes; family Siluridae; genus Silurus; species Silurus meridionalis. Next base: position 9,023,180 of record NC_060889.1, read on the forward strand.
AAATATGGCAAAAAAAGGTTACATCTTCCACCAAAATCGGAGAACTTGGTGCGTGAATATGAGGAAACAAATTTGCTTTCTAAAATGAAAATGAATAACCAGGAGGTACATGGACCACAAATGCTCTGACAAAGAAATGATCAGTCTATAATTTTAATGGTATTTTTTATTTATTTTTTAACGGTAAAAGAATAACAACAAAAGAAATAAAAAAAAAAAAAACATTTAAAATGGTTTATAAATTAATTTGCCTTTTAATGAGTAAAGTATTTGACCCCTTCTCAAAACATGACTTACAGTTGTGTTCAAAATTATTCAACCCCCACTGAAATTGATTGTTTTGGTCGGTTTGACATTGATTACGATCATTCAGTCATCCTGCTTACAATTAAATCAAAGAGGCACGTGTAGGTCAGACAAATATAACATAACATTTATAATGAAATAACCACAAATGTTCAGTTTTATTCAACCCCCAAGTGACATTCAATCTTAGTACTTAGTACAACATCCTTTTACAGTAATAACAGCTTTTAAACTTGAAGCATAGCTTGACACAAGTGTCTTGCAGCGATCTACGGGTATCTTCGCCCATTCATCATGGGCAAAAGCCTCCAGTTCAGTCACATTCTTAGGCTTGCGCACTGTAACTGCTTTCTTTAAGTCCCACCAGAGGTTCTCAATCGGATTTAAGTCTGGTGACTGCGATGGCCACTTCAAAATGTTCCAGCCTTTAATCTGCAACCATGCTCTAGTGGACTTGGAGGTATGCTTGGGATCATTGTCCTGTTGAAAGGTCCAACGTCTTCCAAGCCTCAGGTTTGTGACGGACTGCATCACATTGTCATCCAATATCTCCTGGTACTGAAGAGAATTCATGGTACCTTGCACACGCTGAAGCTTCCCAGTACCTGCAGAAGCAAAACAGCCCCAAAGCATGATTGACCCCCCGCCATGCTTCACAGTAGGCAAGGTGTTCTTTTCTTCATAGGCCTTGTTCTTCCTCCTCCAAACATAGCGTTGATCCATGGGCCCAAACAGTTCTAATTTTGTTTCATCAGTCCACAGAACACTATCCCAAAACTTCTGTGGTTTGTCCACATGACTTTTGGCATACTGCAGTCGACTCTTCTTATTCTTTGGGGACAGCAAGGTGCGCCTGGGAGTTCTGGCATGGAGGCCTTCATTACGCAGGGTGCGCCGTATTGTCTGAGCAGAAACTTCAGTACCCACATCTGACAAATCTTTTCTCAGTTCCTCAGCAGTCACACGGGGACTTTTCTCCACTCTACGCTTCAGGTAGCGCACAGCAGTCGAAGTCAGCATCTTCTTTCTGCCACGACCAGGTAGCGTTTCAACAGTGCCCTTTGCCTTGAATTTGCGAATGATGCTTCCTATGGTGTCTCTTGGTATGTTTAACATCTTTGCAATCTTCTTATAGCCATTGCCCTTCCTGTGAAGAGTAATCACCTGTTCTCTTGTCTTCCTGGACCATTCTCTTGACCTCACCATGTTTGTAACCACACCAGTAAATGTCTAGAAGGAGCTGAGTATCACAGTCATTTTAAAGCTGCCCAATTGGTGCTTATTAGGCTTTATTGCTGCTCCCTGATATCCACAGGTGTTTTCAATACCTGATTGAAAACACTTCATTGAACCTCTGTTCTTCAGAGTGGTAGTCTTTAAGGGGTTGAATAATCATGTCAATGAAGAATTCACAAAAGAAACATTTACTACTGTATTACAAAACTAATTGATGTCATTTTAGTTGCATATGGTTCTTTAAGAAGTCCTTGTAGGATTTCATTCTGAATACAATTACAAATGTACACTAAATTCCCTAAAACCATTTACAGCATTGGGGGTTGAATAATTTTGAACACAACTGTAATACTTGGTGGTAAAACCCTTGTTGGCAATCACAGAGGTCAGACGTTTCTTGTGGTTGGCCACCAGGTTTGCACACATCTCAGGAGGGATTTTGTCCCACTCCTCTTTGCAGACCCTCTCCAAGTTATTAAGGTTTCAGCTCCCTCCACAGATCTTTAATGGGATTAAGGTCTGGAGACTGGCTAGGCAACTCCAGAACCTTAAATGTGCTTCTTCTTGAGACACTTGGGTCATTGTGGAATACCCATCCATGCCCTATTTTCATTGACCTGGAGGCTCACCCCCCAAGATTTGACAGTACATAAATCGCAGCAACTGTTGTCACCTTCTCACCAAGATGCTCGGCAATGGTCTTGTAGCCCAGCTGAGATTAAAGAGAGTGCTCCTAATCTCAGCTCGTTACCTGTATAAAAGCCAGAAATCCTGCTGACTGAAATACTTATTTCGCTCATTAAAATGCAAAGCGATTTATAACTTTTTTTAAGTGTATTTTTCTGTTTGTATTCTGTTTTTCACTGTTCAAATAAACCTACTATTAAAATTATAGACTGATAATTTCTTTGTCAGTGGGCAAACGAACAAAATCAGCAGGGGATCAAGCAATTTTTTCCCCTCACTGAACCTGAGACAGATAGTATAGTACACACAAAAGCAGTTTAATAACAAAGTGCTAATTGACTGGGTTCTCGGAATCAGATTTCTGAGTTAGGTCAACGGCTGCATCTTGGAGGTTCAACCATATTGATAGTGACCTACAAGTTAAGATAAATTTAACATTTGCGAATCAATTTTCATTAATGGTTTGACAATGGGCTCCGTTCTGGTACAAACTAGTTATGGTGGTGTCAACAGCAGCATTTCATAACGCAGCTTTCAGAACTGTGCCACACTATAAGGCTTTATTGACAGCTTACAAACACACAAACAGACCCGAGCTCACAAACACACAAACTCCACAGCACACATTCGAATTACAAGTCATTTGGATTTGGCCATATGCCAAAACTGAGCACAAACATACTGATGGCCTACCTATAATATGAGTGTCAATATGTTTGGGAGAGTAATCAAGGAGGAACAATTTTAATGTCCACAAAGCTCTGTGAAAGGGACATGTCTGGCATCACCTCCATTATAATAATCAATCTCTAAGTTAGCTAACTTCTTAACAGGCTACACAGTTCACTGGCATTTGCACACATTGCCTGAAAATGTTATCCACGCCATCAAGCTACTTTTTTTTTTTTTTTACAGATAATGATATCCTGCCAATCAGATTTTGCTGGTAATCTTAAAAGTGATCCTGCTTAGTTCGCAGAAGCTATGACTTGACCCCAAATACCACAAAGAATTAGTTCTTTTCCAATTAAAAGAGAGACCTATTGACTCAACGAAAATTCATGACACTTCAAGAAGTCCAAGTAGTCCATTTGGGAACATTGACCAAATTGGAGAGATAATGACCATGAACACCGCTTGGAGTGATGTGTTGCCTCAGGGTACACGTCAATCAAACAGAACCAAGTGTGGTCATTCTAGACCCGATGTTTTCCTTGGTCCAAGGCAACAATGGTGCAATGGGTGAATTATTCACATTGTACAAACGTCAAGTGTTTCTGGTATCTTTATATTGTATCTCACAACTGGGAAACCTTTTTAATGACTAACTGCTAGCCCTTTCCAACTGTTCTTGGATTAGCCCAAGATGGCCAATAAGACCATGGCACCTTCACTGCTGGAAGGTCAGGCTGGCTTCCTCCCAAAGTAACTTTCTCCCTTGAGCAGTTTCCTGTAGGACATTGAGGATACGTTGCTGGCTAAACCTTTGATCCTGCAACCCAAAAATCACTATCGAATTCAATACTATTGGGTACTGCTACATACACATGGGCCTATATAGTGTTAAGCCCTCAACTAAAACTGTTTATCACTGCTTGGATAAAGTGCATTTTCCGATTACCGATTAACTATTCTGACTTCTCTATACTGACGGCAGGTCTACATCATTTACACTGATGGTGACTATAGAAGTCATCACTGCAAGCAACAGCACTGTGGTTAGAATCGGAATACAATCCCAACAGATAGGGGCAAGAGGGATCCACCTATCACCTCAGTGTAAATCCCTTACTTCGCAAATCAGTCTATTATCCGCGCATTCATCGAAACACGGCCTGTAATTCACCGCTCCAAAATCATTGGATTTAAACAGGAAAAAAAAAAGTCTAAATTGCAGACTAAAAATATGACCAACTTTAACTGCATTATATTTGTATAAAGAATCCATTATTAAACTGTGTATATTTGCCATTGGTTGCCATTCTTGCATTTAGTGCTACATTTAGCTGTATGTAACCTCCATTTACATCAGGGCTGGTAACTGGCGGTTACGGCCAGCAGTATCTTTAAATTCAGCCTGCAGGACCATGTTGTTAAAAAAACTTAAAGACTGCCTTCATTTTAGGATGTTAATTCTTCAACCAGGAGTGGGTGCTAGTTTCTCCTGTTTACCATAGTAATTAAAACATAGTAGGATATGCGCGCTGTTGAGAACGTTCACCAAAATTAGTATAAATTAAAAGAAAATTGACAGTGAAAACAGTGTTTTGCAGGTAAGACTGTAAACACTTTTTACCGAATGTACCGAGTGTTGAAACGACATTACACTACTTTTCACAAGGAAAAATATGAAAGCTACACCTGTGATGCCAGAAGCGCTCTCGTGTTAGATTTAAAAAGAAAATAATCTGGTTTAATCTGGTGTGAAAGAGAAAAAATGCTGGCCCTCACCACTATGAAAGTTGCCCATCCCTGATTTAGATTGCTACAGTCAGCTTCAGTGGTCTGGGCTGCAGTGACTTGTGCAAAAGCATGCACATTTTCCATACTCTACATGATTATCATTACCACTCTTTCTAAGGACACTGTATGACCACCAAAGTTCCTTCAAATCTAGTGATGCCTCCATGAAACGTTCAAGTCATAGACACTTTTATTATTGATCTGGAGTTCACAGAACTACAATACACACATACGCAATAATTGCTTTCAAAGAATCTTCAAATGCAGAACGTTTGGAGAAACTTTCAAAAAGATACTCTTTTGAAAAAAACTTTAACTGTGAAATTAGCTGTGAAAAAATTTATTATAAAATGTATAAAAAAAAATGTATAAGTGTTACCCTCAGTTTCAGGAGCAACAGACAGTGTTCCAACTGTTCTACTGCGCTGCCTTCACCGCTGCGCCCAAAAGGAAACAGCCATTCTTCCACTAAATCTTGCACACACGACATCTGTGTTGAATCACAAAAAACACAGCTAAGTCATCTTAGTCACCATATAGGCCGCTTCAGTTTCACCATAAATATACTTTATAAAAAAAAAAAAAAAAAAAAAAAAAAAGCTATCTATTTAAATGGTCTTCTTCTTTCGGCTGCTCCCATTAGGGGTCGTCACAGTGGATCATCCGTCTCCATACTACATCCCTACATCTGCCTCTTTCACCCCAACTACCTACATGTCTTCCCTCACCACATCCACCTCCTCCTTGGTCTTCATCTTTCCTCATTCTCCTACCGATATGTCCCTCCTCTGCACATATCCAAACCATCTCAATCTTGCCTCCCTCACCTTGTCTTCAAAACGTCCTACATGCGCTGTCCCTCTAATAAACTCATTTCTAATCCTGTCCATCCTCGTCACTCCCAACGAAAACCTTAACATCTTCAGCTCTGCTACCTCCAGCTCCACCTCCTGTCTTTTACTCAATGCCACTGTCTCTAAACCATACAACATCTCAGGTCTCACCACAGTCCTATAAACTTTCCCTTTCACTCTCGCAGATACTCTTCTATTACAAATTACTTCTGCTATCACCATTTTCCACCCACTCCACCCTGCCTGCACTCTTTTCTTCACTTCTCTGACACTATACATTACTTTGCACTGTTGACCCCAGGCACCTGAACTCCTCCACCTTCTCCACCTCTGCTCCCTGCAACCGCACCACTCCACTGCCCTCCCTCTCATTCACACACATGTACTCTGTCTTACTCCTACTGACTTTTATTCCCCTTCTCTCCAGCGTGTACCTCTCCAGGCTCTTCTCAACCTGCTCCCTACTCTCGCCACAAATCACAATATCATCCGCAAACATCTATCTATAAAATTTGAATATATTTGGTGTCTTGAAGAGCACTAAAGGCAAACCTGAGCAATTTCAGCATCTTGCAGCCAGGTACAGACTTTGTTAGACTGGTTGAGGAGCTGAAACAGGGTTGCCCTCAGTGCACAGTAGTTGTCGCCACGTACTATGCGCAGACTCTCAAAGTTTTGAGCTATTGCTTCATAGCCCTAAAGAAAAATAAGAACTTAGAATTAGTACAAAGGCAAGTACTGGCTGTACAACACTGAAATCATTAATTCATTCAAAATTGTATTTCATGTAACAAGACCTGTATCCAAAATGAATTAAATATAACATCTGTTTAGCTATGGGCAATTATTGCATATTTTATTTTGTTGTGCCTACAGTTACTCTGTATGGACAAAGGTTTGCGGACACCCGTTCCACATTTAGTTTTCATTTGCTTACAATAACCCCCTCTCTTCTGGCAAGACGTTCTTCAAGATGTTGGAGTGTACTTGCGGAGATTCCTGCTCATCCAGCCACAAGAGTCACGTAAAGTCAAGTACTTATGTAGGGTGAAGACTTTCAGCTTTCCCCAAGGTGTTTAGCAAGATTGAGGTCAGAGCTCTGTAGTAGGCCGCTCGAGATCTTCCACTCCAACCGAGGAGCTTTGTGGTGTGCACATGCTGCAACAGGTTCCAACTTTCTATAATTTTGGGTAATAGTTTTATAACCCATTACCCATGAAACTATGAAATACTGCTGCATTCTACAGTTATTACAAACACACTTGTTGAGGGGGAAAAAAACAAACAAACACAGAAATGAAGGATTTCACCATTTTCAAGCATCTGTACAAAATCCAGGAAAGTGTACCTTTCTGATAAGGTTACTTTTCGTGGTGTTTCCTTTCCATTCTCTCTGACTATAGGAGAGCAGACCCTCAGGAGCTGACACACTGCTCAGGTCTTCGGAAATAGGCAGTGAAGCTAGAAAAATAAATAAATGACCCTGAAAGCAACAATTTCACACTACAAATAATCATCTTTCACAGCAATAAGTATTAAAATAGACAGAAGTCTATATTGTTAGAAATGCCTGTAAATGGCCATCAGTTATATGACCATCCAAACATCCAGATACAAATCAAGATCATGAGTTAATGTTTACATCAAACATCAGAATAGCGAAGTGTGATCCCTTAACAGTGGCACAGTTTTTGGGAGCCAAACGTTCTGAACCTGCTGATCTCTTGGGATTTTACACAGAATGGTGCAAAAAACAATACACTTCCCGTGTGCAGTCTACAGTGTGAAACATATTCTTGATAAAATAGTTTAAAGGAAAATGACCAAATGGTTTGAGCTGACTGGAAGTCTAACGTAACTCAAATACGCACTCTTTACAACTGTGTTGAACAAAAAAGCATCCCAGAATTCGCTAAATAGCTATCCTCGAGGTGAATGAGCAGATCTACGAAAGTCCTACGATTTTTTCTTTCTTGTTTTCTCGTGATCACGTTTTTTTTTTTTTTTTGTGATCTGATATAATCATTGCTTCCTCGTGATCCGCTGCTTCATTTTTCTGTATATTCATAACCATGACCTTTTGTGGCCACGGGCGTGTGGTTATGGACAAATAGTTTTGGTTGTCATCCATGATGCTGCCTCTAGAAGATTATGCTTAACACACAGAAAAAAATCATTACTGCTCAAGAGGAATGTTCTAGTTCAGGGGTGGCCAAGCCGCGGCTCGCGAGCCGCATGCGGCTCTTTGGCTGGTTTCATGCGGCTCTTACGTCCATATCGATTTTTGTGTATTTGATTTAATGTGCGTGTTCGCTTTGCTTAAGTTCAATACGGTATTTTTAAGACTTAAATGAGCTTGCCCCTACTGGGAAACTTTGCGGTATATCAGACCTTGGCATGAGGCCAATCATAAATTACAGGGATGCACCGAGAATTTTCGGAAATACCTAAATCACTGAAACAACACGGCAGAAACACAATTGTAAAAAAGCGCAGTCAGCACACTGTTATCTGGATAAGAGCCAACATGTCTGCGGTGTGCGGAGAGCGATTTGCAAAACATGCAATGCTGAAATTTCAAGAGGGGGTGTATCTGCAAAGAGTTTCTCCATGTCGGGTTTAATTTATCACCTGAAATCCAAACATCCCGATTGTCATTCTAAATATATTTACGTTTAATCACCACATTATCTGTGTAAAGCTGCTTTGAGACAATGTTCATTGTTAAAAGCGCTATACAAATAAAAATGAATTGAATTGAAAATATGAGAAGAACGCGACGCAGAAAAGTAAAGTCAATCCGAGCATGTGCACTCCGTCTGTAGCGGACGTTTTTGAAAAGGCAGGAAAGCTTTCCAGTGATGGTGCCGAGGCAAAAGGCATAACACAAAAAATTATGGATTTCATTGACTTTTGAATTGAATTTTCATTTCGGTGCATCCCTAAAATATTATCGTTGGTGTGGCCCTCTGACACAATTCAGGTTTCTCATGTGGCTCCTTGTAAAAACTAATTGCCCACCCCTGCGGTATATTCATCTCACGCACATGCGCATTTGACGAAAATACCGTAGTGAACTCAAGCGAAGTGAACACACACATAAAAAAAAAACACCAAGTCCCTGTTTTCTACACTGAAACACGTGAAATCAAAGCATCGATCTGTTCTGACTGACACCCATGTGAAAGAATTGCTAGAGTGGCAACAACGGAATACGAGGCAGATTTGAAGGGGATTGTTCAAGGCAAGGAATGCCAAAAGTCCCACTAAGTAACATGCAGAGTAAAAGAAAAACGCTATTGTAAATTATTATATTTTTGTTTGTGGACTTGGTTAAACTATGAGTTTGTGTGTGTGAGACAGTGCACACAGTGTTCATTGTTAAAAATGACTGGCCTGTGGTCTTGTAGGAGTCAATTTCTGTCATTATGTTGGTGTGTGACATTTACAATAAATCTGGCTGAGCAGAGGTGTGTGTGTGTGTGTGTGTGTGTGTGTGTGTGTGTGTGTGTGTAAGAGGAAGGGATGGGTGATGTTCATGTGTGCCCATGTGTATGATGTGGCTCTTTGCGGTAACACAGTCAAAAATGTGGCTCTCGGTCTCTGACTGGTTGGCCACCCCTGTTCTAGTTGCTGCCGGTAGAACATGTACTTATGCCGAATACACAGGAAAGGTAAGTACTGATCACGAAGGAAACAATGTTTGTTATGTCAAGATCATGAAAAAACGAGTCAAAAAATATTATAATGCAGGGCCTCTTAGGACTTCCGTAGCAGACCACAGCAGGTTACAAAAACAAGAATCCGATGCAGTCATAGGAAAAGATTAAACAAACATGGACAGCTTAAGACCGGAAAAAAGGTGTTTGGGTAAGGCTATGCCCATGATTCTTGACTGGCAGTAGTGGATCCCAGTGTAGTTTTCTGCCCATCAGGCACCACCAAACATGCCATGGTTAAAGGCACAGAGATCACACTTTTCCCCCCATTAGGATATTTGATGTGAACATTCTGAATCACTTGACCTGCAGGATATATTCAATGTGATTGGCTGATTTTTAAACTGCACATACAGAAAGTGCACAAGTGCTTCTATTAAGTGGATGTTAAGTGTAACCCAGAATTAGAGTGTGTGATCTATGACTCTTCAAAATATATTAATATAAATACAGTATATATATATTTGCTTTAATACCTGCATTGGAAAGCTGCTTCTCCTGTCTTTCCAGTTCTATTTCATCTGCTCCCCTGTACAAATCTTCCTCACTGGAAAAGAAAAGGGAAGTGTGGTCAAAAACATGAAGAAAAAAAAAAACCTGTTTGAACTTTGAACAATATAAAACTGTGTACTGTCTGGCTCATGTTATTATTCTGACTAGTTTGACCTATTGAGAAGTGCAGCACCTGTTATCCTCCGACGCTGCTGCCATCTCAGGACGTTGCTTGGACAGATGATTGTCTTGATTTGAAAACTTAAATACTTCTTGAGGAGCTGCTTGTATATTGGAAGTCATCTCTCTGCTTTTTCCATGTTTAGATGCACAAGCATTCTTTTCACCGGCAGCAGCTGGAACGGTTCGAACGGGCTTCTTGTGAGATGCTCTAGAGAATAGGAATTGACACATTATTGCTCTCTGAAGACCTCTGAAAGCGCGCTGTGGTATCTGGCAAGGCGACGTAACAACAACAACAACAAAAAAAAAAGGCTGCCACCGATCAAACTTGCTTGTTCAGCGCATTTCACAGATGCACGATCTGATTATGCACACACTGAACTCTTCGAGGATGCAATATACGACTGAATATTCGGGAATATTCTTTCAATGAAGAACAGTTTTTAGTCTGCAGCAAAGTTTAAGCAGAATATCTCCCAGTGCTTTACACACTCTCTCTGCCAGCTTGCCACCTTCCCCTAGTGCATCCTGGTGCCATCACCCTCCAAGGCAAGTGACTGACTGACACGCACGCACACACACACACACACACACACACACACACACACATGAATCCTAATCGAAACCTGATGCTCACATGCCAACTGAAAGGTTGCCACATGCATTATGACCCATCTCTCAACACAAGCTGTGATGAACTGTATTCTGACACCTTTATATTGTAGCCAACACTTCAGCCATTTGTATTTTTTTATTTTTTGTAGGATCTGACCAAATGGGATGACCCTCACGTGCATCAATGAACAATTTAGTAGGTACCAAACTAAACTGATACTCCAAAACCCAGTCAGGTCCATTATGGAAATCTCTCGGATCCTTAACTTCAACTTTGACAAGTGACTCTTTACTCGCTGCCTAATATCCCAACCCTCGTCTAGTGCCAATGTTATGTAATATTCAATGTTAATAGCTGGGGTTCAATGTTATGGCTGATACGTGTGCACGTAAATATTGTCGCCCACACAGTGAAAAAACAAACAAACAAACAATAACATGACCTCATGGATCACTTACTCTACTTTCTTGGATTTTTTGCTCTCGCTGCAGGATTCAGGAGTGTCGGGACACTGCTTCACAGTTCCCCGTGTGGGTTTGGGTTTGTTGGTCTTGCGACTGCGTCCATCTCTCAGCCCTGGTTCAGTGGGACGCATGTTGAGGAGCACACAGCATCTCTTCCGCACCTTTTCCAAGCAGCAGCTGCACAAACCTGAACACAATGCGGCAAACAAGCACTCAACAACAAGCGCTTTATATCCAGCAAAGCTTTCAGCTGTACTTCCGCAAAATGGGAGAGTTCTGTGTATTTATGTTCAAGCTTTTAGCAAGATAAGCTAGTTCGGGAGTACATGACAAACCATGAGGAGGTCAAAGGAAATATATACAGCTTCACAATCGATTCCTTTGAATGCTCGTTTACCTTATAGGTTTAGTTTCCATGAAAGATCAATTTTACGTAAAGTTGCTAATCACCGAAATTAAACAGTCGCTTCCTGTTTATAGGGCATGTCGGGAATTGTAGTCTCTACGAACTCGTAATGTATATACTGTGAGCGCCATTTCTCCCGTCCTGCACTTTTTAAGTTTTTTCTTTTGGTCGAGATGTGCATATATACATATGAGTGAGCATCATGGCGCCATTTACTATCAGTATGTGCTTTTTAAACCGCATTTCTGGCCAAAGTGGGTGTCGCCATATTGGAAATATTGGCGCAAGCCTCTGAGCGGTAGGGTGCTTGAAGTCGGAGCATGCGCAATGCAGCCATTGGAGCGGGCGCATGCGCAGTAGATGTTATACTGTTGACACGGCAAATGAAGAGCATGGCATGGACTGTAAAATATCACATTAACAGCAATTTTAGATATATATTGCGTTCAGTGTTGTCAGGAAATAATAATATATGTTTGAGCCATAGATAACTGACAAAGTTACTGCATGCTGGCTAGAATCAGAACCAGTTTTATTGGCCAAATAGACCTGCGCATACAATTAATTTGTATTCAGTTTAGTGTAAACCAACAGTGCACAATTAACATACAGGCATTGTACAGCAGTGTTGGGCTCAAAGAGGGCTAATATGACATGTTTACAACTAACACAACTAAATGACCAAGCAAACAAGACATAAAAAGCTATTTTGGGGTCTGACAGTCAATGTTTCAGTATCAGTCTGTACCCCATGCCCAAAATAGGACTCGGACCAGACTCTATGTAGGTTGTAAGGGGGTCCCTTAGAATTCTCCCAGCCCGTTTTCTGACACATTGGTGCCAATGATGTGCCGAACCAACTAGCCACTGAAGTCGTCGCTTGTTCAGTTGGACGGCAAAGCAGAAATAGACATTGATGCAAATATAATGGATTCAGTGGTTACCCTGTAAAGTGTGCACAGCAGATCCTTGGGCAGGTTGTGCTTTCTTAGTTGGCAAAGAAAGTACATCCTTTGGTGGGCTTTCTTAGTTATGTTAATGGTGTTTGTCTCCCACTTCCAGTCTCTTCAGATGATCATGCCAAGAAACTTGAAGGAGTCAGTACAACCTTGAACAGAGAGTGGTGACAGAGGAGCCTGTAGGTTTTTTAGTCAACCTTCACTTTTACTGTCTTACTGGTGTTAAATTCCAGGTTGCTGTGTCTACACCATAAACAAAGATGGTCCATTTTCTGTCTGCATTTATAGCTAACATTATCAATCAAGCAAAGCTTACCCTTCTGAATTATTCTAAAATGTAGCTGGTGTTAGCTGCCTTGTTGTTTCACTCGTTTTAACTTTCTAGTTATGAGTACAAAAAGTTATTTTAAACTTTAAAAGTATCAACAAACCAGGAGAAAACTGCAAAAAACTATTTTGTGAGGGTGTGTTTGCACAATCTAGAGCAGAACAAAAAGTCGTTTGCTACAGATCTGTCAAGGACTTCAGGTATACAACATAAGTTAGTAAATACAAGCATGCTAATGAAACTCAACCTGTCTTTATATTTATCACCAAATAACACAGAGTCACTACAAAACAACAACAACATGGGAATAGATGGGGTTAAAATTGTCCTGCAGTCAGCCATTTGAAGGGAAAACAATTCTGAGTCTCTGTTACAATATCCAATCATATATACAGCTATTAGCTACTACTACTTATGCACCTTTTTTCTTGGGCCTTTTTCTTGCTTCCTTTTTTTCACATTTGTGCCATCTTCATGGCAGTTTGGCTAGAATAAATAATTGGCTATCATGATCTCAAATAACTTTATTCAAAGGATTTTTGTGTTCTTTAAAAAAGCAGTATAATATTCTTTTGCTTTTGATGAATGTAAAAAATTGATTTTTTTATTTATGCCTCTCGACAGTGTTGTGTGTGTTCACTTCTTTTAACGGACTAATAATATTATAGGACACTATAATATTGATAGTGTTGATATTCTCCTGAACACCAGAGGACAGCATTACTCTCTTTTTTATTTCTTCATCTGTTCACCTAATTAGTCCATATATTAAAGCTGTGTCTCCCACCTTAGTTAATATTTGGTGTTAATTTGTTATTTGAATATTAATGACACTCTGCACTTGTATGTGAGTGCCTGGAATTAATGATGAATGTATTTGTTGTGGAAGGGGTCTTTAAGGAACCATTTAAGAAAAGGATGAAAGCCAATATAATTTCCAACAAGAAAATGCATTTAGCATTTGCATTCTTCTAGACAGCTCTTTTGGGGAGTAAAATTAGACAGGCTTAAGTATAAAAACTGATAAGGATATTTTTTTTTGGCATTGGAGTATGTAGCATGATATGGCCTGAATGGTTTAGAGCAATACAGCAGGACTGTGGTCCTGACTACAATTGAGTGTTCAGAGATTTCGGGCAGAAATAAGAGAAAAAGATTGATTCTGACTGGGTAAGGATTGCTTCTCCCCACAGCAGCTTGTGGCCTATAAAATAAAACAACAAGAAATTTGACATGCATTTAATATGTTTCTGTCATAGCTTTTTTAAAAATTAGAGAAAGTAGAAGCTTTGGCTCAGCTCCTGGTAACCTGTGAGGCCAGTTTGCTTTGTTCTGTTGGCACTGCGATAAAACCTTGAATGCTCCTCTCTTTTTAGCAGGGTTACATTGGTATGAAAAAGTGTCCTGATTTCTTATTTTTTTGCATGTTGGTCACACTTTAATGTTTTAGATAATCAAACAAATTTAAATATTAGTAAAAGATAACACAAGTGAACGCAACATGCAGTTTTTGAATGAAGGGTTTTTTATTGCGGGAAATCAAAATCCAAAACTACATGGCCCTGTGTGAACTGTGGTTTATCACACCTGAGTTCAATTTCTCTCACCACACACAGGCCTGATTACTGCCACACCTGTTCACAATCAAGAAATCTCTTAGATAGGATCTGCCAGCCAAAGTGAAGTAGACCAAAAGATCCTCAAAAGTGAGACATCATGCTAAGAGCCAAAGAAATTCAGAAACAAATGAGAAAGAAAATAATTGAGATCTATCAGTCTAGAAAAGGTTATAAAGCATTTCTAAAGTTTTGGGACTCCAATGAACCACAATGAGAGGCCTTTTTCACAAATGGCAAAAAACATGAAATAGTGGAGAACCTTCCCAGGAGTGGCTGGCCTACCAAAATTACCCCAAGAGCACAGCGACGACTCATTCAAGATGTCAAAAAGGTCCCAAAACAACATCCAACGAAATGCAGGCCTCTCTTGCCTCAGTTAAGGTCAGTGTTCTTGACTCCACCATAAGAAAGAGACTGCGCAAAAATGGTCTGCATGGCAGAGTTTCAAGACGAAAAACACTGCTTAGCAAAAAGAACATAAAGGCTCGTCTCAGTTTTGCCAGAAAACATCTTGATGATCCCCAAGATTTTTGGGGAAATAGTCTGTGGACTGACGAGACAAAAGTTGAACATTTTGGAAGGTGTGTGTCCCAATATGTCTGGCATAAAAGTAGCACTGCATTTCTGAAAAAGAACATCATACCAACAGTAAAATATGGTGGTGGTTGTGTAATGGTCTGGGGCTGTTTTGCTGCTTCAGGACCTGGAAGACTTACTGTGAAAAATGGAACCATAAATTCTGCTATTTAACAAAAAATTCTGAAGGAGAATGTCCGACCATCTGTTTGTGACCTCAAGCTGAAGCAAACTTGGGTTCTGCAGCAGGACAATGATCCAAAACACACCAGCAAGTCCACCTCTGAATGGCTAAAGAAAAACAAAATGAAGACTTTGGAGTGGCCTAGTCAAAGTCCCGACCCGAATCCTACTAAGATGCTGTGGCACGACCTTAAAAGGGTGGTTCATGCTCGAAAACCCTCCAGTGTGGCTTAATTACAACAATTCTGTATAGATGAGTGGACTAAAATCCCTCCACAGCAAGCGCTCGATTGCAGTTGTTGCTGCTGAGGGTGGCCCAACCAGTTATTAGGTTTAGGTGGCAAACACTTTTTCACACAGGGCCATATAGTTTTGGATTTAGTTTTTCCTCAATAATAAAACCTTCTTTTAAAAACTGCATGTTGGTCACACTTTAATGTTTTAGATAATCAAACAAATTTAAATATTAGTAAAAGATAACACAAGTGAACGCAACATGCAGTTTTTGAATGAAGGGTTTTTTATTGCGGGAAATCAAAATCCAAAACTACATGGCCCTGTGTGAACTGTGGTTTATCACACCTGAGTTCAATTTCTCTCACCACACACAGGCCTGATTACTGCCACACCTGTTCACAATCAAGAAATCTCTTAGATAGGATCTGCCAGCCAAAGTGAAGTAGACCAAAAGATCCTCAAAAGTGAGACATCATGCTAAGAGCCAAAGAAATTCAGAAACAAATGAGAAAGAAAATAATTGAGATCTATCAGTCTGGAAAAGGTTATAAAGCCATTTCTAAAGCTTTGGGACTCCAATGAACCACAATGAGAGGCCTTTTTCACAAATGGCAAAAACATGGAACAGTGGAGAACCTTCCAGGAGTGGCTGGCCTACCAAAATTACCCCAAGAGCACAGCGACGACTCATTCAAGATGTCAAAAAGGTCCCAAAACAACATCCAACGAAATGCAGGCCTCTCTTGCCTCAGTTAAGGTCAGTGTTCTTGACTCCACCATAAGAAAGAGACTGCGCAAAAATGGTCTGCATGGCAGAGTTTCAAGACGAAAAACACTGCTTAGCAAAAAGAACATAAAGGCTCGTCTCAGTTTTGCCAGAAAACATCTTGATGATCCCCAAGATTTTTGGGGAAATAGTCTGTGGACTGACGAGACAAAAGTTGAACATTTTGGAAGGTGTGTGTCCCAATATGTCTGGCATAAAAGTAGCACTGCATTTCTGAAAAAGAACATCATACCAACAGTAAAATATGGTGGTGGTTGTGTAATGGTCTGGGGCTGTTTTGCTGCTTCAGGACCTGGAAGACTTACTGTGAAAAATGGAACCATAAATTCTGCTATTTAACAAAAAATTCTGAAGGAGAATGTCCGACCATCTGTTTGTGACCTCAAGCTGAAGCAAACTTGGGTTCTGCAGCAGGACAATGATCCAAAACACACCAGCAAGTCCACCTCTGAATGGCTAAAGAAAAACAAAATGAAGACTTTGGAGTGGCCTAGTCAAAGTCCCGACCCGAATCCTACTAAGATGCTGTGGCACGACCTTAAAAGGGTGGTTCATGCTCGAAAACCCTCCAGTGTGGCTTAATTACAACAATTCTGTATAGATGAGTGGACTAAAATCCCTCCACAGCAAGCGCTCGATTGCAGTTGTTGCTGCTGAGGGTGGCCCAACCAGTTATTAGGTTTAGGTGGCAAACACTTTTTCACACAGGGCCATATAGTTTTGGATTTAGTTTTTCCTCAATAATAAAAACCTTCTTTTAAAAACTGCATGTTGTGTTCACATATGTATTATCTTTTACTAATATTTAAATTAGTTTGCTAATCTGAAACATTAAAGTGTGACAAACATGCAAAAAAAAAAAAAAAATCAATCAATCTGATTCTAGCTAAAAAAAATTAAATACCAAAGAAATGCTTGTGTATGTCAGATAAGCAATATTGTCTTTGGTCAGGAACAAACTCCAGTTCATAGCCTGGTTCCAGCAATAAAATACAGGGCCCACAGGTGGTATGCAGTCCAGGCTGATCCCACACATGCTCCTATTCTATAATACAGAACAAGCCTAGAGCATTGGCACTTCTCTCACTTTTAGTTTTATACATTTCACTTCATCCCACAATATCTTTTGTAGTGAGGCTGTACATATTTCAAGGTGATATCTTGGAAATATTTTGGAGAGGGAATAAGCAGACTCCAAAAATAAATGCCTTCTTTTTAACAAACAAACACTGATCTAGACCTCAGTGACCTCATCACATCTCGCACTGCACCACGCCGTCTTAGATCCTCCAGCACTGCTCTACTGGTACCACCTTCACTCAGAATGAGAGATAAGTTCACTTCAAGGCTCTTCTCTCACCAAGGTGGTGGAATGAACTTCCCCTAGATGTCCGTACAGCGGAGTTCCTGACTATCTTCAAGCGACGACTGAAGACCTACCTCTTCCTGAAACACTGAAATTAGCACTTTCCAAGTTTGTAGAATTCTAGGGTTATATTTATATTAAGTTTGTAATATGGCATACCAGTGTTGATTTATTCATTACTGTAGACTCAAAGCACTTTTGTTCGTCGCTCTGGATAAGGGCGTCTGCTAAATGTGGCAAATGTAAATGTAGATGATAAATTAACATGCAGGAAGCTGTACAGCTAGAACTAAAGGAATGAACAGTGTTCAATTTTAACTATTATACATTGAAACTGTTTAGTTAAAATGTGCAAGTACCCACACAGATCTTCTCTAGATCAGTCAGGTTTCTGGCCTGTCGCTGAGAAACACGAATTTTGAGCTCCCCTTCAAAGATTCTTTATTGGGTTTGGGTCTGGAGACTGGCTAGGCCACGCCAGAACCTTGATATGCTTCTTACAGAGCCACTCCTTGGTTATCCTGGCTGTGTGCTTCAGGTCATTGTCATGTTGGAAGACCCAGCCTCGACCTATCTTCAATGCTCTAACTGAGGGAAGGAGGTTGTTCCTCATCTCGCAATACATGGCCCCGGTCATCCTCTCCTTAATACAGTGCAGTCGCCCTGTCCCATGTGCAGAAAAACACCCCCAAAGCATGATGCTACCACCCCCATGCTTCACAGTAGGGATGTGTTCTTGGGATGGTACTCATCATTCTTCTTCCTCCAAACACGTTTAGTGGAATTATGACCCAAAAGTTCTATTTTGGTCTCATCTGACCACATGACTTTCTTCCATGACTCCCCTGGATCATCCAAATGGTCATTGGCAAACTTAAGACGTGCCTGGACATGTGCTGGTTTAAGCAGGTGAAGCTTCCGTGCCATGCATGATTTCAAACCATGACGTCTTAGTGTATTACCAACAGTAACCTTGGAAATGGTGGTCCCAGCTCTTTTCAGGTCATTGACCAGCTCCTCCCGTGTAGTTCTGGGCTGATTTCTCACCTTCCTTAGGATTATTGAGACCCCACGAGGTGAGATCTTGCATGGAGCCCCAGTCCGAGGGAGATTGACAGTCATGTTTAGCTTCTTCCATTTTCTAATGATTGCTCCAACAGTGGACCTTTTTTCACCAAGCTGCTTGGCAATTTCCCCGTAGCCCTTTCCAGCCTTGTGGAGGTGTACAATTTTGTCTCTAGTGTCTTTGGACAGCTCTTTGGTCTTGGCCATGTTAGTAGTTGGATTCTTACTGATTGTATGGGGTGGACAGGTGTCTTTATGCAGCTAACGACCTCGAGCAGGTGCATCTAATCTAGGATAATAAATGTAGTGGAGGTGGACATTTTAAAGGCAGACTAACAGGTCTTTGAGGGTCAGAATTCTAGCTGATAGACAGTTGTTCAAATACTTATTTGCAGCTGTATCATACAAATAAATAGTTTAAAAATCATATATTGTGATTTCTGGAATTTGCTGTAATGCTTAACGAATAATAATATACATATATACAGTACAGACCAAAAGTTTGGACACACCTTCTCATTTAAAGAGTTTTCTTTATTTTCATGACTATAATTGTAGATTCACACTAAAGGCATCAAAACTATGAATTAACACATGTGGAATTATATACATAACAAAAAAGTGTGAAACAACTGAAAATATGTCATATTGTAGGTTCTTCAAAGTAGCCACCTTTTGCTTAGATTACTGCTTTGCACACTCTTGGCATTCTCTTGATGCCTACTTTGAATAACCTACAATATGACATATTTTCAGTTCACTTTTTTGTTATGTATATAATTCCACGTGTTTTAATTCATAATTTTGATGCCTTCAGTGTGACTCTACAATTTTCATAGTCATGAAAATAAAGAAAACTCTTTGAATGAGAAGGTGTGTCCAAACTTTTGGTCTGTACTGTTTATATATATGTATGTGTGTGTGTGTATATATATATATATATATATATATATATGTATATATATATATATATGTGTGTGTATATATATATATATATATATATATATATATATATATATATATATATATATATATATATATATATATACAGGAGTGCAGAATTATTAGGCAAATGAGTATTTTGACCACATCATCCTCGTTATGCATGTTGTCTTACTCCAAGCTGTATAGGCTGGAAAGCCTACTACCAATTAAGCATATTAGGTGATGTGCATCTCTGTAATGAGAAGGGTGTGGTCTAATGACATCAACACCCTATATCAGGTGTGCATAATTATTAGGCAACTTCCTTTCCTTTGGCAAAATGGGTCAAAAGAAGGACTTGACAGGCTCAGAAAAGTCAAAAATAGTGAGATATATTGCAGAGGGATGCAGCAGTCTTAAAATAGCCAAGCTTCTGAAGCGTGATCATCGAACAATCAAGCGTTTCATTCAAAATAGTCGACAGGGTCGCAAGAAGCGTGTGGAAAAACCAAGGCGCAAAATAACTGCCCGTGAACTGAGAAAAGTCAAGCGTGCAGCTGCCAAGATGCCACTTGCCACCAGTTTGGCCATATTTCAGAGCTGCAACATCACTGAGTGCCCAAAAGCACAAGGTGTGCAATACTCAGAGACATGGCCAAGGTAAGAAAGGCAGAAAGTCGACCACCACTGAACAAGACACACAAGCTGAAACGTCAAGACTGGGCCAAGAAATATCTCAAGACTGATTTTTCTAAGGTTTTATGGACTGATGAAATGAGAGTGAGTCTTGATGGGCCAGATGGATGGGCCCGTGGCTGGATTGGTAAAGGGCAGAGAGCTCCAGTCCGACTCAGACGCCAGCAAGGTGGAGGTGGAGTACTGGTTTGGGCTGGTATCATCAAAGATGAGCTTGTGGGGCCTTTTCGGTTTGAGGATGGAGTCAAGCTGAACTCCCAGTCCTACTGCCAGTTTCTGGAAGACACCTTCTTCAAGCAGTGGTACAGGAAGAAGTCTGCATCCTTCAAGAAAAACATGATTTTCATGCAGGACAATGCTCCATCACACACGCCCAAGTACTCCACAGCGTGGCTGGCAAGAAAGGGTATAAAAGAAGAAAATCTAATGATATGGCCTCCTTGTTCACCTGATCTGAACCCCATTGAGAACCTGTGGTCCATCATCAAATGTGCGATTTACAAGGAGGGAAAACAGTACACCTCTGAACAGTGTCTGGGAGGCTGTGGTTGCTGCTGCACGCAATGTTGATGGTGAACAGATCAAAACACTGACAGAATCCATGGATGGCAGGCTTTTGAGTGTCCTTGCAAAGAAAGGTGGCTATATTGGTCACTGATTTGTTTTTGTTTGGTTTTGAATGTCAGAAATGTATATTTGTGAATGTTGAGATGTTATATTGGTTTCACTGGTAAAATAAATAATTGAAATGGGTATGAATTTGTTTTTGTTGTTGCCTAATAATTATGCACAGTAATAGTCACCTGCACACACAGATATCCCCTAAAATAGCTAAAACTAAAACTACTTCCAAAAATATTCAGCTTTGATATTAATGAGTTTTTTGTGTTCATTGAGAACATGGTTGTTGTTCAAATTAAATCCTCAAATAAAATTAATCCTCAAAAATACAACTTGCCTAATAATTCTGCACTCCCTGTATATATATAATTTATTTTTTTATTTTTTTATTATTATTATTATTCGTTAAGCATTACAGCAATTTCTGCTCACTCCATTCGTGTAAGAAAACATGGCCCGAATATGAGTCACTGTAGACCTTGATAAGGCTTCGTCCAAATCTGCTACTGCTGCACTAAATAGTGTGCCAAAACATTATGACGAAAGAGGACATGCTTTACAGTGGAGTAGCACAGGATGCAGTTTGGGATGGGGCCAGACTGTCTATACTGGATAAAGCACTGATATAGGACAGAGAAACATAAACACATAGTGGATTTCCAATAGTGAACTCTTCAGTACTTGCGTATTATCACTATAGGAGATTCAGTGTTCAGTCAGTGTTTTAGTGTGTTTGGAGGTGTTCAGGTGGTGGTGTGGTGGTAATGCGGGGGTTGGGGTGTGATGTGTGGCTTTAAGAGCTCCTCCTCCTCTTCCTCCTCCTCTTCCTCCTCCCCCTCCGCCGCTGTCCTCCGTGTAGGTGCTGAAACGCTCTCATCGTTTCAATCCCCGAGCAGCTATGGCTGAAATAAAGACGGGCGTTTTCGCCAAAAACGTACAGAAGAAGCTGAGTCGGGCTCAGGAAAAGGTAAGATTGTATTTGCTTTATGAGAACTCATGGTTTTGCACATGGCAAGCTATCAGGCTTTGAAATGCAAAAGGAATAAGATGCTCAGGGAAGCCAAAAGGCGGTGCAAGAGAAATGCTAGGAGCTTGTGGTAGGGGAATAATTCATTTAGTGAAATAGCAATTCATTTTAAAATAGTGAATTATTATTATTATTATTATTATTATTATTATTATTATTATGTGATCATTATGCAGCGGTCTCCCCGCAGCTTGTAGTCATTTCAGCTCTAATGCAAAGGCATTTCGTGGCCAGTTCTAAATTAACGTTTGCACCATTTTTGTAGGTTTTTTTAAAAATATTTTCTTCTTCTATAAATCCATTTACACCAAGCGAGCTAGAAAGAGCAAATCCAGCTGACCTCCGGTTTAATAACAGCCTTACGCGCTCAGGCTGAATCCCAAATGCCTATGAGCTCCCTACGCTCGCGCACTACATCTGCTCCGCCACCAGTGCTCGTGCGCCCGGTGTGACTGCGTTGCAGCCGGGGCATATTTACTGTATAACGCCTTATGAATATTCGTGAACACTTTTTATTATTATTATTTTCTGGTGTACATTTTCTTGCAAGGTCAGAAAGAGGAAGGAGAGAGGTAGGAGGAGGAAGAGGAGTAAGAGT
Source organism: Silurus meridionalis (assembly GCF_014805685.1). NCBI lineage: Eukaryota > Metazoa > Chordata > Actinopteri > Siluriformes > Siluridae > Silurus > Silurus meridionalis. The sequence goes on from NC_060889.1 coordinate 9,045,592, forward strand.
AGGAGGAGAGGGAGGAGGGGGGGATCCCTCTCCTTATGCGGGGGTGGAGGCATGCATAAAATTAACCCATTGTGCCTGGAGGAGGTGGGCATGCTTCTGTAGATGTCAAACAATATAGATAGTGTTTTCCAAATGTCTCAAATGGACATGGACTTTATTTAATATCAGCCTATAGCTTAAATACATTGAGGGAAGAGCTTTTAAAATGTTCAATGTTCTCTGTTGCCCTCCCAATGCATCATATTTCAGCTGCTTCCATCTGACAGAAATGTTAAAAAAAACAACACACTTCTATTTTCAATGAGATAGGTGTTCATGTTAATGACTCCCATCTTGTTCATCCTGTCCTTCCATGCACTTCACATTTTATTGTATTGTTTATCAAGTTATGAGAAAAAGCCAAGGTCTTGAATCTGCACAACTATTTCGGCTCCTCTAACGTTTCTTTCGGCCAGCAAATCTGACAAATAATCATTGCTTATGAAATCATTATATAACAGCCCATAAGTGGGAAATAATGAAGTACAAATACTTTGTTACTGTACTTAAGTAGATTTTTTTGGTATCAGTATTTTTTACTTCACTATTTATTTTTTGGACAACTTTTTACTTTCACTCATTACATTTTTTTACACAAATATCTATACTTTCTACATCTTGCATTTTCAAACCAGAATCATTACTTTAGTTTTAATCTATTTGGTGACATGATCAATATTTTTTCTTCTCATTCCATGCAGATTTCAACCCATCAATCTATTTTCTGAGCGTGACTTTTTCAATCTACCACTAGTCTATGATTTACTGGCTCTCACACACCATAGATGTAGTCTACTTTATGAAGTTAACAATCAGCAAAGCAGAAGGCAACAAGAAGTATGTGGTTAAAGTGAATGAGACAGGGAGTCAGTGATGTAAACATGACTGAGAACAGACATTTCGGATCACCTGATCGTCATCTTTTTTCTGCTTGTGTTCTATATGGTGGATGTTCAACCTGGATGCATTCATTTGATAACAAAATGTTACATTTTTTGTATTAATATATTCATGTGATGTGAGGTCAGTGGCTACTTTTTGATACAGAGTGGTCAGTACTTCAACTTTTCCAAAGTCTTTCAAAACATAAGTATCTGTAAATACTTTTGCCATCTTTGCAACAGCCTCAAAAGACACCATCATTATTTTCAAATATAAAGTGTTATTCTGGTTTAAAATGCTTTGGTTAGCACTGAGGCTTCACAGCTCCATGATCTCACAGCCATTAGGTCAGATGGCCCTTCACATTCAAGTGATCAGCAGCTTCTTCAACACATTGATGTATCTAACTGGCAGAAGCATAGGATGCATAGCAATGTAGTAAACCTTTACTTGATTGCACAGTACAAGATGTAATAACCTTAACTATGAAATTTGTTATAAATAATTCGCCCTATTTTTATTGATAACATATTAAGCGTTGCCTTCTTACTGTGCCAAAAAAACTTCTACTCTTCTTAGCAAAAGCAATCAGGTTTCCAAGTCACTTAGTATCAATATAATGGTAACTTGAGTACTTTTCAAAACAAGGGAACACGCAATTCTCTTTTAAGTTTAGAGAAATGAGCATTTCAAAACTATTCACATTGTAACAAATACCCACACGATCCTACTATTTTGATTGTGTTTGCAGAGAAAAGGTGTTTCATGAGCCCTTTGAGGTGAATCATATGTTGTTGAACTTTATGCATGAATTCGGCAATGCTCAATATGTTAAAAAAGAGGATTAAATTATTTATTGTACATGAAACTTATTCAAACGGCTTAGTGTTAGAGATCAACTGGAGTGAGTGACATTTCAACACAATATGTGTGAATGTTTTTTGCTCGTCTAACAGGAATAGGTCTGGAAGAAGCCTTACTGACTTTATAGCCCATTACATAGCTGGTTCATGTTGATTTGTACAATCGTGTTAAAGATACTTTGGGTAATATTACCACCTCTTTCTGCTTTTCCTCTTCACCTATTGAATGTTCATTTTTATGTTCCTCAATAGTTTTCCATGAATGTTGATGCTGTTTTTAGCATTAACAATATAACCATCAGGAAACCAAAAAGTTTTCTGAGGCAAACATGAATGAATTGAGTGATACACTCCGTAAAACGCCCCCATACGATTATTAAAAAATATGATTGCTGATTTTGCTTTAGCGAATTGGAACAAACCTTCCTTTATACAGATACTACAGTTGAAATTGCACAGTGCAGTTTGAGAAAAAGAGGTTTGTTTGATTTGCTCATTTAATTAACATTTTGTATGGTGCTAATTGGGCTAAAAGCATCTTCTAGTTGTTAGGTGTGTTGTAGAATTTTAACCCAATCTATTTGGTTAACAAAAGAAGAGTAATAATAAGTTTGATCTCTTTTTATACAAGGAAAGCCAGAGGCTAGTTGTCACACACTGTAGACTTTTTTGTCCATTATACATAATTAATATAGCAAATTGTTCTTAATATATCCTAATCATCTTTAGAAGGGCACTTGTGACAACCTGCTGTACATTTTGTTGTAGAAACAGATGTGTTCTGTTAAGTTGTTTTTTAGCTTTAGCCTATAATTCCTAGCACACTTTTTTTATTATTGCAATTAATTTGAAATATTTTGTAGCCTGCAGGCAAACTGGGCTTCCCCCATCGCGAGCAGTGTCACTGTAAGAGGATTGGTCTTCTTTTTATATCCAGTGAGACAGGAAATAAAGATCTTAGCGTGACTGTTGTGTGCTGAAGAATAGCCCGGATCATACAGCTTGATTTGTTTTCCACAAATGATGGACATAGTGAATATTTTGAGGGATATAATATTACACAAGTATTAGACCCCTTTTAGACCATAGTAAACATTTTTCCGGATATGTGGATTCCTGTTCTTGTTTAAAAAAATAGCTGCAGACAGACAAACACATTCATTGAGTGTGAGTGTACGGTGCAGCCAGGTGGAATACGAGATCCTCAGTCAGGACAGATAATATAATAAGTGGTGGAAGAACTCCTTCCTTTTTGACCCCCACCGGTTGCAAAATATCAAGAAAAACACTGATAATTGCTCACTTGTTAGATGATTTGTATACATATGCACATTGATACAGCAGTATAATTGCAGTGTGTGAAACGGTAATGCATCTTTGCAATACACATTATTCAATCAGTACTAGAAATACCAATCTGCTAAATATAGCTGAAATTTCTGAAAGCTGGCTTTGCACCCAGAGGAGCAGGCTGGCAGATACAGGCCCTGGTCTGAATACAAGGCGACATGTTTAATTAACACTTTCTTACAGGACTGGCTGTATTTCCTGTGAAACCAGCAAATGATGCCCTTTTATAATTCGAATCCTCTAATTGAGGATGCTAAGATGCTAATATTACATGCTCAGAAAAAACTATTAAAAGAAGAAGGAAAGCACACTATTAAAAGAAGAAGGAAATAAGTTCTGCCGTGGTCACAGTGTGCATATGGGGCCCAAGTGCTGTTAAATATTTTATAGGCTGGCTGTGTGTGCATGGTGTCTCTAGCCAGTTGGGAGTGTATCTGTGCCAGGTGGAAAGCTACGCTGCATTGCCAAGCTTCACCTCCCTTTGGAATTTGAGACTTTTTGTGCATGCAATTTTATAAAAAGAGTTTTGACATATGTTTCAGAGGGGAGAGGAACAATAGAGAGTTTTGCCTATTCCAAGACTCCTCAACTGGCCACACTATTCAGATTGCAGATCCAGCAATGTATTTCAGTGGACCGAACTTATTTCTATAAGTATTTGAATAAGTACAGTAGCAGAGATGATAATTATACAAAAAAAAAACAGTGACAAAAAGGCAGACTGGTTCAGTTTCTGTGGCAGATCCTTAGTTGCAGCTAATCCACTCACATGCATCTAATCTAAATTATTTAACTTCAAGGCAGATCTCAAGGCCCAGAGACTAAATAGAAGTCTGTACACAAAGTCCACAGAAAGACGGTTCTAACGTACATGTATAGAGTTTCTATTTTATTTACCCTCTCATGAAGTGACATGGTTTAAAGGTGATGAAAACAAAATGTTACATGACGTCACAGATGTTTGTGATGATTAGGCAGAGGTGTGGGTGTCGATTGACAATTGTCATGAAAACATAGCCATGAAATAACTAATGGTTAATGGCCAAGCATTAAAAGATGACTATTGTTCCATTATCTGGACCTTTTAATCTGTGGTTTTCTGTAATACATTTTGGGAGAATACTGCTGAGCTATTCTATATGCAGTGCCTTAGTAGATATAAACTGTATTGTAGAATCCAAAAGTCTATAATGTAAGATATTTAAAAAAAAAAAAAAAAAAAATGATCTCGTATTTTACATTCTTTCCTAAATGAACCCAATTATTTTCCTAACCCAAAAATCATGACAAAATATCATATTAGCAACAACTTGAGGGAAAATTAGAATCTTCTGCTGAATCTAATGACAATATGCGAAAATAAGTTTGTAAAAAAACGTATGGTCTATTTATATATTAAATCAATTAAAATATGATCTCATGTTTCAGTAGAAGAGATTAGACCTTTGATACAAAAGCAGCATTAAAACTGATCATGCAGAATTTTGTCTATGAAATATTTAAATGTTGACCACTTTGTTTGAAATATTTAAGAATTTTACAACTTCAAGAAAAAAAAATTATTCGTACATCAAAAAAAATACTGTACATCAAACTCCAAATTCTTTATGGTCTCAAACTTTTTGACCCCACAAGATTTCCATGTTTAAAAATGTAGTATTGTTCATATCTGCTTTAAAATATTATTTTTCATCTGTCGAGATAATTACCTATCTATTGCCACTGAGCATCATATGCAATGAGAGATATCTGAGCAGATACACATGGGATTTCATGATAAATCTGTATCTCTAGCTGTAGTAATCCTGTTTTGTGAGTGTATGTGTTCTCTGGTTGCCCACCGTGTAGCTCAGTCACGACATCAATGTATATGCAGATTCCCTTCTGTACACATCTGGGACAAAACTCATGCATTCTGATGCCTTTTAATGTTATACTGGCCATTTGGTAACAGTAAATAAAAATGTCAGTCTGCCTCTCTAACAGCAGAACATCAAACCAAGAGTTTGTTTCTATGATCAAAGTGTTGCTTGAAATATTTACTTGAAAGTGTTTGCATAACAAGAACACTGGCGTCAGATTGCGGCGTCAGGATTTTAAGTGTAGAAGCCTAGTTTACAACTGGAGGTGAGAATTTTCACACCACTGAAATTTGCTGTGTTAAAGACCAATTTTTGAGCACTGATGTCCATTAAGTGCTTGAAATGCAATCAGATCATGTAAAAATAGGAAAATAAAACTCTTATATGTATATATGTATAAGTAGGTGATTTTTATGAATGGTTTATGAGAAGCAGAGCTAGAAATACTATAAGGATTGGCAGCCTGAGCTGAAAATGGTAGCAGTTGTCTTGTTCATGGCATGTGTCATCACTCTTTGTTTGGAACGTGTCCTTGCTGTAAATTCACTGAGAGGTTTATTGAGTCAGACCACGCAAAGAGTTTAGGACCGAGCCGGCTCGGTCCATTTAACGTGTTTTATATTTACATAGACTCATTTTGCTGATGCTTTTAAGCGTCTTTGCTGTTGGACTGCTGCTGGGTTAGTAACCATTAAAAGAACCATATTCAAGTGTAAGGAAGTTGTAGAAGGAACAGAGGAATCATCATGTAAAATCACGATTTATACATGATAAAGGGAATGACGACAGCCACAGCTACAGCTACAAATTAAACTAGGTACACTGTATGGACAAATGTATTGGGGCAGCTGACTTTTGCTGCTGTATGTGGTACAGAATTGGAGGCAAGCAATTGTATAGGGTGTCTTTGCAGGTTGTAGTTTGACATTTTCCTTTTACTTGAACTAGGAGCCCCTGTGCACAAAGCCAGCTCCATGAGGATATGCTTTATATGGGTTGGAGTAGAAGATCTTGAGTTGCCTGCTATAGAGCTCTGGCCTCAACTCTACTGAACAACTCTAGGATGAATTGGAATGCTAATTGTATCACAGGCCTCCTCACCCAGCATCAGTATTTGACTTTACTAATGCCCTTCGTGGATGAATGAGCACAAATCTCCAAAAGCACACTCCGAAATGAACATCTTGCCAGACGAGTGGAGGTTATTAGAATAGCAAATGGTGATGAACTGTGGTATGGGATGTTTAAAAAGCATATATGAAACTTATAGGCTGGTGTCCACAAATGTTTGTCCATATAGTGTGTCTTGCATGATGTAAAAACCTCTCTCTGAAAAATTAGCAATTTTCAGTATTTTGAGGTTAAGGCAAGATAATTTTATACTTAGTTTTTATTTATTCTGATTTATACTTTATATAGTGAACATACACAATTTTTACTGTATACTGATTGTAACACACTCACTGGTTCCATGCTGGAAGAAAGAGAGACAGGCAAGCTTTCTTTATTTACTCTCATTTTCACCCAGGCACTTTCCTTTCCATTATTAGTAGTATTCTACATTTCTTAAATATCTGGGCTAATGGATTATAAGTTTACGCCTGGTTGAAAACACACCATGCCACCATGCACACACACACACACACACACACACACACACACACACACACACACACACACACACACACACAATTAACACACACATTGACACTCCATGCCATGTTTTTAAAGGAAACTTGAAAACCCAGAGGAAACCTATATGGGAACATGGGAATCTGAAATCTAGTCATCCAGAAATAAAACAATAACTATATTTTACCACCAGATTAGCTAACTTGGCTGACATTATGCTACAAATGTACTAATGGTATGTAAAAAAAAGTGTGTAGTAATTATTATAAAATTACACAGCCCAAATAAACAGAAGAACACATAAGAACTGATTACTAAAATATTAATTTATTTTTATATAAAACAATCCTCTTCAATGAGGATCTTCAATGTTACTGTTGGTTGTAAGGGCAGCCTGGGTCAGATCAGTCAAACATATTTTTTATATACTTCTGAACGCTTTTCATTTTTTTCCTTCAGCATCTTTTTCTTCCATCATACTTTATCAGATAAGGTACATTAATAAACCAAAGTATATGTTTGTGTTTTTTTATCTGAATAATGCTTCTTTTATTTTTTTGATGATGGAGTTGCCTGCCAAATACATCAGCAGTGTTAGAATATCTCTATAGAGATAAAAGACATGACAGATGCTAGGTTTATAGTTTTATTTATACTGCATGATATGCATAAGATGAAGGTGATCCAGTGGCTCATCCAATGACTGATGTTCTGGTGCTTTCTTCTCCCAGGTGCTACAGAAGTTGGGGAAGGCTGATGAGACAAAAGATGAGCAGTTTGAACAGTGTGTTCAAAACTTCAAGAGACAGGAGGTGAGAGGTCAATCATTCATCCAGTCTATGAGTACATAATGATCCAAAAGCTTTTAAAATTGTTATTTTTTCATTTTTACTGTTTCTGGTTGTGAGGCTCATTCTAATGTTCTAAGAATGATAGCTATAATATTGATCTAAAATTTCTGATATTGTTGTTATGAAAATCTATAGCAAATTTAGCTTAAATAGGTAGTATCTCTGAAATAAACGTAATGCTCCTTTTCCTGTTTTAATGTCACTTGGTCCTATGAGCTATGTGTAAGATTTTATGAAAATACAGCATATTCTCTCAAATGAATGAGTTATGGCCTCATCTTAGCATGCATTAAAATGTTTGAACATGCTTTTACTTAGGATTAGTTTTTCTATTTGGTTACCTATTTCCATTATATGGTAATAATGACAGTCTGTAGGGGATTAATTCAATACAGTTTAATAGGGAAATGTGTTTTATTGGAAAAGCATTCCTGTGCTGAAGAAAAGCACGAGTTTAATCCTGCCCTTCAACTGTCCTCACTAATCCTGATTAGACTGTTTTATATATCAGCTTGCTAGTGCTTAGAGTGAAATAGCTCCTTTTCTTTTATTTTCCTTTCCTTTTCCTTTCCTTTCCTTTCCTTTCCTTTCCTTTCCTTTCCTTTCCTTTCCTTTCCTTTCCTTTCCTTTTCCTCAGTGTTTTTGTCTGTTTCCACCACAACCCTATTCAATCTCTCTTCCTGTATAGAGTAAAAATGAAATCTAAATACCAAACTGCAGAGTCAGTATCTGTTACTCACTGTATTGCAGAAGGAATAAAATAGTTCCTCTATACCAGCTAGTACGTTAGCCTTACTTAGATTCCAGTGAAATATGGCCACCCTCTAAATACCCACACATCGTATTACTGCCTTGGTTAGATGCAGTGTTTTATTGTTTTTTTTAGTCCCTCTTGTTTATCTGGTGGTACGATCCCTACTGCACCCTAGCCAGCTTTTAATTCAATCCAGTATAGCAATCAATTGCATGCCTGTTTTGTTGGTTAAAAAGTCTAGTATTTATGCATGTATGATATATAGCATGTTTACCATTTCCTGTCTTACCGGGTTTGGGTAAATATTGGTCTGGTGCTGCTTTGTGCTTTTATGCTCCAAGCTGTATTATGTTCTGTTTCTCCAGTCAGAGGGTGCAAGGCTACAGAGGGAAATGAAGGCTTATATAGCAGCTGTAAAAGGTGACTCATCCTAACACATACTTGCACAAACACATGCACAATAAACAGCCCTCTGTAAATGATGCTGCTAGAGTGATGGACAGAAGTGTTTAGCTAAACCTGCTCTATGATAATACCTCAGGAATGCAGCAGGCCTCCATGAATCTGACAGAATCTCTCCATGAAGTGTATGAGCCTGACTGGCACGGCAAGGACGATGTGATGTCTATTGCAAAGGTGAGGGTAATTCATCTGCAATCTATTGAACAATGACTTCCTCCCTGAAAAAGGGGTTTACTAATTAATCAGTGCCAACTTGAATCGTGTCTATTTGCTGGGTTGTGAGAAACCTGCTAGAATGACTTAAGGGAGGCCCCAGGCTTTGTATTTCAAACCCGTTCCTGCAGTAGAGGATCAAGGTGAGGCAAGATCGAATTTCCCTCTGCGGTTTTGTTTGCACATGGAATCATTTACTGTGGCAACTAGAGGAAAAAATAGCTTGCTTTGAGAAATACGTTTAAGATTTGCGCAAGATCGTTTAAAGCCAGAAATAGGTTTAGGGATGAGTGGAAAAGCTTGTTAGGGCATTCTGGGTCAGTTTGAGCCAGGTTGAATTGTTAGCCATGGCTTTATTTTCATCCTTTTTAGAAACACTCTAATACAGCTCACTGAAACACACCTGCACCTTCCTGATAGCGATGAGACTAGTTGTTCACATTACCAGGCTTAATCTGAACCCGTCAGAAGGATTTTAATTGCATAAATGATAGCCTGAATAAACTGTAACCTGTTGTCAGTGTCTAAACAGGCACAATGTGTGGTATAATACAACATAATCTCCCCTTGCTTGCTTACCTAACCTAAAATCAACATTATTAAAGGCTTAAAGTGATGACTTAAATACGTCATTTCAATGAATTGTGGATTAAAAATAAACTCCTTGAGGAAAAAAAAAAGCAATTACGATGACGGCTTTGGAAAATCATACTCGATCAGTGCTCTCAATTCCTTTTTATTAACGCATGCTGGCAGTTGATCAAAAACAGCATTTAATAGCATCACTTGAAACGACCTTTTTGAGAACTGAATCTCTAATGGCCAAGTATGACTAAGCACATTGCACCGATTGTTCCTTTTACGCCAAATATGCTTTTTTTTTTTTTTTTTGAAGGATGTTGCTGCTGCATCCAAAGACCTATGACTAACTCTCTTTTGTGATGCAATGAAAGCATCATTATGTTTATTTTGTTGTGTAGATGTAGGAGATTTGCCAGTTATGTGGATAATCACAGCACTTCGTACTTTCCCCTAGAATTGTGATGCATTATGGGAAGACTTCCATGAAAAACTGGTGGACTCCACGATTTTAGCATTGGACACATATTTGACTCAGTTCCCTGATATCAAGGTACCATTTTTCTATGACTCCTCTGTCAATGGACTAGTTTAATTAAACTTACAGTATATAACAGTCTGATGGAATAAAAACAGCCTATAAATGTTACTTACAAAGTAGTTTGTTTATTGTTTTTCCCCTATTTAGATACGTGTAGCCAAGCGGAGCAGGAAGTTAATTGACTACGACAGTGCAAGGCACCATTTCGAGACCCTGCAGACTTCTGCCATTAAGAATGAAAGAAAGGTTGCAAAGGTGCAGATAATCTGTTTTATATGCTACAAAGCTAGATTATTGATTGTGAAGCCAGTTTTTACTGTATCAAAATTTCTAGGTGTGCTACAGATTAACCCGATCTCCTTTGCTATGCTTTCATACAGGCAGAAGAAGACTTAAAAAAGGCACAGAAAGTGTTTGATGATCTAAATGTCGATCTGCAGGATGAACTGCCTACTTTGTGGGACAGGTGAGCCATCTTTGAAAAGAGCAACTGTACAGTAATCACTGTAATGAAGTGTTTCTATGAATAGATTGGTGGGAAAGACATGTTTAAGGTCTGGCCTGGTTAAAGCTGTGGTCTTATATGTGGTTTTATTTCTATTTGTGGTTACTTCACATTTTTTGCTCAATGGACTGATCACAGCCTGGCTGTCTGTTGATTTAGATTTTTTTAGTACCAGGCCTACAATTTCATCCATTCATAACCATTCAACTCTCTTGACCCTACATTGGAAAAACAGAAATATATTATCTAATTTCATTTCTTATATTGAATTCAAAATAAATGTCTATCTATTATAATAACTTGAATAATGCAGTCTTATCATTTATGTAGTACTATCATGCCCAGGTTCATCATAGTATCTTTTGAGGATGTCATGAAAAACTGCCTAGTTTTAACTCCTGTCTGGCCTCCTGACAATACTGGGGTCCTGGGTACATTAATGAGTATGACGACCCTTTCCAGAGTTTGATAATAGAAGAGTAAATCTCATTAGCTTTATGAAAACTAATTGTGTTAATGCAAATGTAATTGACGCTGAACTAATCTGATTTTGTTATCAGTCCACCATGTTATATAATCCGCTGCTTTCTTTTGAGTTTTTTGTCAATTACTGGATTAAAAGTGTCTACGACTTATATAACTAAAGCTTTAATTCATTTGCACAGAAGGTGATTGCCATATTTGGTCAAACAGGAAGTCTAAAACTCAGACAGTTATCTGCTCCTATCAATACTATTGAATTCTTTTGAGCATCACTGTTCCCTCTAGTTCAGTGTGTCCTTTTGGAGAGCTAGGCACATTTATGGCATCATTGTCACGATAACAGAGCACAGATATGCTTTTGAGATACACCAAAGGATGCCGAGGTATGTCTTTACAAGTGAATACAAAAAATACAAAATAATGATGTTGCTCGTTAGTATTTGCATGTCAGTTTGTTGAAGCAGGAGTATCTCTCTCTTTTAATTGGGCTTGTAAATAACGAAAAGCAAATTATCGTGTCAGAAATGAAGTTATTGTTTAAGGTTGATGGAGCTTTTTGTGGGTCTGTGAAAAGATGCATCTGCGGCTTTAGCCTTAATAATCTGAATGATTTATTAGGGACTGCAACGTTTATGTACTCAGAGTCTGACAACGAAATGCTCTATGTTAATGATGACTTTATATAATTGGGCTTAAGTGATGTTTTTATGAAACATGGGTCATTATGTTGCTGGAGTTGACACATCAGATTTCTACTGCATAGCATAGTGATATATATGCATCTTTCAAAGTTTTGTAGATAGAGATCTTACCCATAATTTGTAGGCAGCTTAAGTACTGTACTAAGGTATAAGGCAAGTTTTTATAAATTTCTTTATAAAGCAAATTTTCTCATACATGTTTATATAATGATTTCTGCGTCAGGGGGTTCCTGGTGGTCTAGTGGTTAGGATTTGGCGCTGCCACAGCCCGGGTTCGATTCCCGGTCAGGGAACCAAACTCGGCAATTAGGGTTGCACAAGCCAGTGCACTCTTAGTGCCGGTCCCAAGCCCGGATGAATGGGGATGGTTGCGTTAGAAAGGCATTCAGCGTAAAAACGTGCCAAATCGAACATACGGATCACGAATACGGATGATCCGCTGTGGCAACCCCTAATGGGAGAAGCCGACAGAAAGTTTAATTAATGTGTAAATATATTATTTGTAAATTTAAAGACTTTTGCACAGAACAACTGTATTTATTCTATATGACAGGCTTGTGAATTATATGCGAGCGTGTAAACACATTATGTATTAAAATAGTGCTATAACAATGCATGTGCTCTGTTGAGTGTAACATTCTGAGAAAGTATGTATTTGGTGCTTACAAGAGGAACAGAAGAGTGCTTACATAAATGTTTTTGTCCCTTGAGCGCTACTTAGAAAGGACCTGGGAAAATATGCAGATATAAAATATAATATACACTTTATGGACAAAAGACTTGGAATACCTGAATTTTTTTTAAACCATATACAGTATGGTTTCTTCCTGAATCACAAAGTCGGAGGCACAACAATTTTCTTTGGATGCGATAAATTTAAAATTTTCATTGACTTAAACTAGGAAACTCAAACCTGCTTCTGCTGATAGTTTGCACAAACTGAAGCTTCATGAAGCTATAGTATACAGTACATTGGTTGGAGTGGAAGATCTTGTGGCCTGCTAGAGAGGTCTGACCTCAACTCTATTAAACGGCTTTGTAATGAATTGGAACTCGAACTGAACCACAGACCTCCCTCACTTTATATTTGTACCCGACTTTACTAATGCACAAATCTCCACAAGTACACTACAAAATCTAGTGTAACACTTCCCAGAAGTTTCCCCCAAACTTTTGTCTATAAAGTGTATCTACATTTGTTTCTATATTTTGAGACTGCTTGTAGACATATATTTTTTTACTAATGCATAACTATAATACTGTACATTAGATAAGATAAGATTAGATAAAACATTATTATCCCGAGGCAAATTCTTGTACCAGGGACTGCTTCAACAAAAGAATGCAAACATGTAATAGCATTGCACATTATAGTTATAGTTATAAAAACAAAAAATATTGTCACCCAGATATTATACATAAAAAAAAGATATTATACATAAAACTATAAAGTATGAAACTATTAGGTATGGATTTGTCCCAGTGCGATACTCATTGACTAGAGTACATGTGCTTTTTGAATTTTAGTTTGCAGGGCTTAACAGTCAGGCTCTTTACAGTGCTATGAGAAATTGATGTCAGCGTTTTCATGGCTGAATGGAACCTTTAAGCAAGGGTCCTCTGTGCATACTGATAAAAATTCTCTTCTTGTGTGCAGTCGAGTGGGATTTTATGTGAAGACCTTCAAGAGTGTCAGCAGCCTGGAAGCCAAATTTCACAGGGAAATCTCAGTTGTAAGTCACATTAAAAACCCTTTTTATTTGTGAAATTGTTTCTTTTATGGGGATATTAAATGACAAAAAAAAAAAAAAACGCATGATGATGGCGTACTTTGGTCACTGCAATGCTCATTTCTGCTTAATGAACAAGTTTATTTGCACTATGATGACTCATAGTAAAAGATATGTAAGAGTGTGCATTAGACGATTTTAATGCGTAGGTGGTAGTTCAATGGATAAGGCATTGGATCTTGTATCGGAAGGTCATGATTTCAAATCCCAGCACCACCAGGCTACCACTCCTTGAGCAAGCCTCTTAACCCTCAGCTGCTTAGTTGTAAGTCATGCTGGATGAGAGCTGTCATAAATGCCATAAATGTAAATGCAATGCATGACATGGAGGCAAAAAAACACACAGGAAGTGAACGAAGGTGTTTTGCAAGTGTGCAAATCATGTTAAATTAGGGAATGTGTACAATAGAGATCTAATTCTATATGACATTGTTACTGTATATTACTACAGATACAATAGTTTATAAGCAGCACGTTAATTTAGAATGTTGATTAAAATGACAGGAACTTCTTGGTTTAATGTACATGTTTCAGCCATTGCATAATAATTACTTATTAATGCTTTTAGTATTTCCCATTCAATTATTTGGCTATAGCCAGTCATTTCATCCTGAAGCAACATTACTGCAATTACTTGATCGGTAGAAGTTACCATAATTAGAAAAATTTAAGCAAAGAGATAATGATTTTAAAACCGGGTGATCTGTTTATTAACAAAAGGTAACAGATGTCTAGCAAGCCTTGCTTTCATGCACTGAAAAACATGTACTTCTCCTTGGAGGCAGAGACTATTATTGCTCTTTCAATCTCATCTTCCTCCCAGCTGGATTATCAGTGCTGCATTTGTCTCGTATCCATGAAAGGTCAGCGTTCTGGCATGTGCCTTTTTCAAATTACAGGGCAGACACTGATTTTCTTCACAGAGATTGTTATGGCCTATTTAACTCCCTAACATTGCTGCCCAACTGCTTTATATTTAGCTCGGATAAATGGTCCCCTCTGAATTCTACTTCTTTTTTAACACATATTTCTGGCATAAAACTCAAATAATTCTAAAGGCTGTGTCTTAATTTTTAATGCTTCAGTTGAGCAGAACTGATTTAATCTGCTGAGGATGGTTTGGTGTCTTAATAGAAAACAACAAAAGGTGTTAAACACTTTGTTGTGTTTTATCTGCTCATGAATTATACCATTCTATATGTTATATGTTTGGAAGATAATCATCTGGCAGCACCAACATTCATACACTTACTCCAACCCATGTAAATCATATCTTCATGGAGCTTGCTTTGTGCAAATGGGTATTTTCATGCTGGAACAGGGTTGGGTCTCCTAGCTTAAGTAAAAGCAAAATTTACTAATACTGTATCCAAAGACATTCCATACAATTGTGTACCTTCAAATTTGTAGTTTAAAAAAAAAATATGGCAGCTGTTCCAATATTTTTGTCTCTATAGTGCATTATCATTATGATGTAGCGTCTGATGAGTGTGTGTGATGTATTTTTAGCTTTAGTGCAGTGCTGTGGCTAAACACTGCCATAGGCAGCTGAGTCTGTATCTGTATTCTGTATCTGTCATTCTTAATCAGTCAATCATTTCCACTTTTTAAATCTCTCCATTCCTAAGGATGCATGCATGGGTGTCTGTGTGTATAAATCCTGTGTCATCTAGGTGTGTTTTTTGTGGTGGCTGCTTTTTTGGGATTGCATCCTGGTTGGGCTTTCACATATTCCACTTTACTCTACTGTGCAGAGATGAGATGAGACCAGAGGTCATGTTTTAGCCTCTAAAGTCTCACCTCTGCTTCACTGAGTCATTTTGTGAGCTGCTCCATTTTACCGTTGTTTGGCTTGGAAGTGACAGACATCCTCGATGCTGCCTTCTGCAGGACAACTGAAGTGTTACACCAACCATCTGCTTTTCCATCTGTCATTCCTGCATGCAAATGAAAGCATTAACAAGATAAAGTTTTTTGCCTATTGCATTGTTCCATTATTGTTGTATAGCACTGTTAACAGTGGACATTGTCTTAATGCAAAGAAAATAATAATAATATTTTCTACTTAAAGAAATAAGTAGAATGGCATCGTTAAGTGTCATAAATTTGTCCCTATACATATATTGCCACTTTGAACAGTGGTGAGGAAAAACTCACTCTTCCTCAGATAGCATGAGGAAGAAACCTTGAGTAGAACCAGACTTAAAAGGGAATCCATCCTCATTTGGGTAACACTGAATGTTTATTCAGTATAGTATCATCATTGTTGAGGTTGATGCGCACTTGAATGCAATACTACTATGGCAATTACAGACCTAAGCCATTGTAGCCTACTGTTTATTTGATTTAAAATCCCAATCCATCTTAATGGTTCATAAATTTACCGCTCCACATTAGACTTATGGATCTTTAGGCTGTTCATGTGGAACCAGCCTCAGCTACACTGAGTGGTCTCTAAAGGAAGCAAACTCTATCCAAAGAAAAAAACAGTGACAGGATTATTGGTAAACTCAGAAGCATGTGTAGCTTGAGAGAGAGAGAAACATGGATTTTCAGAGTAGGGGCTCCAGCAAGACTAGTTATGACAGCATAACTAAAGTTGAGTCAGGCAGTTACACAGACAGCAGGGGTCTCTGCCAAGCCACACCACCGTCAACAAATAAAAGCCTACTAGAGATGTATGTTGAAGTAATACTTCAATACTTAAAATGAAGTGTTAAATGCAGTTAACTTTTCAATCTACACTATTGTATATTCTTTACATTCCTATTGTGTATATATCTATATTTACATGTTTATTTGTACTATAATGTCAAGGAATACAATTCCATCAGAGAGATAAAAGTTGTTTTAATGAATTTATTTTGTGCTGTAATTTTCTTTCCTATTTTGTTGCTTATTTGTTTCACTAGTTCTGTCACAAACTGTATGAGGTGATGAACAAGCTTGCAGAGCAACACTCGGACAAAATGTTCACCATTCAAGGAGCACCCAGGTGAGCCTCTTTCATTTATTTCTTTGATTTATTTCAAAGTCTAGATTGTCCAGGGACATTAATAATGCCATGTTTGTATTACAAGAAGATCTATATCTGCATCCCCAATTTCACTGTGTAAAATTTGAATTAAGATGTGTTGCAGCTGTCAAATTCAAAAATCATCAAATAAAAGAAAAAAATTAATAAAAATTCAAAAAGGTACATTTCCAGAGTGGAAAAATATGATATGTTTTCTATGTTCGATCATTCATAAAACATAGAAAACCTCACATTTTTTAACTAGGGAAATGTACTATTTTTAATGAATCTTTTTTATTTTTATTTCATGGAATTTGTTTTTAAATTTGATGGCTGCAACATGTCTCAAAAAAAAGTGACAAGGCCAAATTTACCACTATGTAGCATCATATATACATTTGGAAACACAAATTAGGGAATTAAGGAGACCGGTTCCTGCAGTCTTGATTGAGGAATATTGGCCCATTTGTGTCTGATAACGGATTAAAAACTATTTGTAATTCAATTTAATTCAATTCAATTTGACTATAGTTTTCTTTTGTCCTCCACTTATAGCTGCCAGAGAAGGTAATAATAGAAAGCAGATAACACTGATTTTATAATTCAGTTTTTAGATACGTTATAGATACATTTTATGGCATGTAGAAACATTTCTACCTTTTTTGACATAGTAAAAATTGGTTGATATGTGTACGTGTACTTGACAATCTCTAGATGGATTGTAGTTGTTTTTATACCATCACTATCACATCGCAATTATAGAAACCATCAATAAAATACAAAAACGCAGTATAACAACGCATGGCATTACAGAGCGAAGGGCATTTCACATATGGAGGATGAATAACATTTTACTAAAGCAAGAACCAGTTAAGACTCCAAACCTCTACACTACAACCTCAACTATGCCAACTACATCATCTGGAGCAGTTCAGAATCAATATGTGTCTAATAACATGACAAAAACATTAAAAAAAAATAAAATAAAATACAACCTACTCACCAGAGATGCAGACTTATAATTTGCACCGCTCCTCAGAGGATGTAAGCCAGTGGTACCGCTCTTATTCACTAGTCTGGAAGTGGCGAACAAACCCTTTCCTTGGCTGAGACGCTAGCTAGCTTCTGGTTGGCCGTTTCTCACAATGTTTTTTTTTTTTTTAAATAAATTTTTAAGTATGTCCGAGTCAAATCAAGTTCTCTTCCTCCGTAGGCATAAAAAAATGTTGTACAAATGTGTGCAGAGGTACAGACGTGTTTTGCCAGTCGAACATGGCTGTAACAGTTTCCCTCTGACCAAACAATCAGAGGACGGAAAAATGCTGACGGTATTCTGGGCCAGCTAGCTGGCCCTGTGAAATCTAAAATCCAGAAATCTGATTGGTTAAAGAAACAGACACATTTCTTATTGAGACTAAGGTAAAAGGTCCAGCAGTACAAACTTTGAAAATGAAATTAAATGAAGGGAATAAACTGTTGGGTATAAATTAATACAATTTCATGGAACAAATATTAGAATTTAGGTTGTAAATGTAGGTCAATGCTTCTTTTTGTTAAATAATACCGCATGTACACATATATATATATATATGTACATGCGGTATTATTTAACAAATGTTATAATATGTAGTATCTATCTATCTATCTATCTATCTATCTATCTATCTATCTATCTATCTATCTATCTATCTATCTATCTATCTATCTATCTAATAAATATAAAATATGTGTTTGTGTTTTGTGTATATAACATATATGTATATATAATTTTGTTTTTAGTGACTCAGGTCCATTGCGCTTGGCCAGGACCCCAACCCCTCCTGAGGATGAGAGTCCAGAGGACAGCCCTGTTGCCAGCCCCAACCACACACTGAGACCTACTTCACCCGGCCCTCCTCGGCCCAAATCCCCCTCACAGGTCAGCTCAGGAACCCCTCTGCACTGTATAACCTAACCCTTATCTAAGTGTTCTAGCAAGTTGTTGTATCTAGTTGTTTTTAACAAATATTATATATAATGTAACTTGTATGTACAACATGCTTGTGTGTTCTGAGCCTTGTGATTCATTATGATGTTTATGATATTGGATGATGATTAGGTTAGCTGTCTTAGCATCAGTTTTTGGAGACTATATATCTGACAGTTTTGAGTGAACAACATAAAAAAAATATAGACACTAAGTTTGTTGTCACACAGATTGTTGGAAATTTTAGATACATGGTACATGTTATTCTTTATTTGTGTAAAGTTTTCCAACAAAATGTGAAATGAACAAACATCTCTGCTAAACCATATTTGCTTTTTTCTGTTTTGCATGATACAGAGTGAAGATGTAAGTGAGCCTGTAGCATAGAATAGCCTATTTTAATACCAAGATGGATATATAAGTGTAGCAATGATACACAAGTTTTGACATGGCAAGATGGTTTAAATAACTGTACGCTTAAAACGTGTCATTATCAGCTTAAGATGGGCCCTCCAAAGCCTCCTCCTCCCAAAGTCACTCCAACCAAGGAGATGCCCCAAGAGCAAATCATCAACCTGTTTGATGGAGGCTTTCCTGAGATTAGCATCACATCACCGCAGGTGAAGTAACACTTCTTTTTTAAGTTTCTTGAAAATGTATTTATAGTTTATAGTGTCACATGACATTGCAAGCAAATTTTATTTTTAGACAAATGAGAAACCCATGGAATCTCTCCTGGACATGGACTTTGACCCATTCAAGCCAGACAGCAATACAACTGCTGAACAAACCCAGCCAGCTGCATCTCAGGTCCATTTCTGTCTCATGTCCGATGTAAAATCATTAAAAAGATTTTATTTGCTCTGCCTTTTACATAAGAACACATAATACATCATAATACTATATATAACGGTATGCAGCAATAGTAATAATCTAATTCAGATTTTCTATTTTGTACTTTTCTAGGCACTATCATGGGATCTTTGGACGGTGAGACATATATTAATACACACACACACACACACACACACACACACACACACACACACACACACATATATAGAAAAATTCGAAATTAGCGAATAAAATATATATGTACACACCCACACCCACACCCACACACACACACACACACACACACACACACACATATGGCTTGATACATTAACAGTGTTTTTATTTTTATTTTTTTTCTGTTTTCCAGACAAATACTGAGGCCGAACCTGTAAGTACTAAGAAATTGTCTTTGTGGAAGAGGAAGGGGAAAATCAGTTTTTATCAACAATAAAAAAAAAGTGTGCATAGCAATGCGGGTGTATACTTTAAATTACAACTTTTATTTGTAAATTATTTTGCAAACAATATTGCCCCTCTTGTTGAATCACAACAATATGTGGAAAGGTTGGACAAATAATAAAAAACATAATTTGAAATAAAAGTCTGAATAAATGTCAGTCTGTACATCTGCATTGTAGTGATATATGATTCAAAGCGATCTGTTGTGTTTGTTATTTTCAAATCTCATATTTTGCATGTAATAAGGCTTATTACCTAAAATGAGTTTGATATCACTGATGTGTCATCACTGGCCCCCTTTCTGTATTGATTTTGTATCTGTGATTGCTGAGGACTTGGTCTTGACAAAAAAATATTTGCTTTCTATGACTAGGCTTCAGATGCTGGCTTTACTGCTAACTGGACGGCTGACTTTGGTTCTGTAGCTCAAGATTTGGGAGCTGTTCAGCCTGCAACAGATGGTCAAGGTTGGCCTTCTGCAGAAGGATGGCCTACAGATACAGTGCCCCAAGGAGAAGCCACAGGCGAGGTTAGAAGCTGGGATACAAAGTATGACCAAGAGCCAAATCCAGAGTGTGGAAAGTGTGCTCTGAAGATTGGAAAGATAGATCCTTTGGTTGAACAGCAGCCTGTTCAGGAGGGTACTGAGGAAGCATGCAAATCAGAGCAATCAGACTCAGACACACATCAGTCTGGGTGGACTGAGGATGAGGAAGAATGGGCCTCAAAAAAGAAAAACCTAGCTTTAGAGGACAATGGAGCTAAAAAATCACTGCCAGGGATTATATTCACAAATGAGTTTGGCCAAGAAATAGCAGAAGCCACAGAGGGAAGCTGGCAGGGATTCTACAGTGAAGAAGAGGGAAAGTGGTACTCAACAGGTCAAGGAGATATAGATGGGTCGGGGTCTGAATATGAGACTGCTGAGGAGTGGGGAAATACTTCTGGTCAGAATAGCGGATGGATCAGTGCTGATGATGAACTTGAATCTGCAGAAAGTGAGCGACCAATGTCTGCTTCAAGCTTTAGTGGTGATACTTTTATAGCGAATTGGGACCAGCTGGCAATGACAGTAACAGCAAAGCCTATTCAAACAAAAGAGCTAGAAAACGAAAATTCAACTAATTATGTCTTCAGCACAGCAGATCCTACTCATAGCATAGAGCAGAATGATACTGTTGACAATTCACTTTCAAATGTTTCAAAATCCAAATTATGCTCTGACCCGTTTTGCAAATCAGAAGATGCAGCATTTGGTTCAGGGTCTGATACGTCAGAGGAAGATCAATTTAGTACTGGCAGTGACTCATTTAGCAACTCAGACAAAGGTCTGTTTTTAGCATCAAAATCAGAATACTGTCAGAAAGTTGCCAGTGACCCTATTGCTATGCAAAGGGAAGATATTTATGTCTGTCACTGTTCATCTACAGAAGGCCAAGTAAGTGGCTATACTTCAGATCCTTTTCAAGCAGGGGATGTATTAACTTCTGAAATCAAATCAGACCCTTCTGCTAGTAAGACTACTCAGAAGAATTTGGCCAGTGATACTGACAAGGATCCTTTTACTAGTTGTTCTAACTGTGTTCCATTTGTTAGTGACATTGACCAGGATGCTTTTATCAGTGTGATTGACCGGGATCTATTTGCCATTGAGACTATCCCGGATCCTTTTGCGAGCGAAACTGACCAAGATCCTTTTACTAATGAGATTAACCAGGATCCACTTTTCAGTGAGACTATGCAGGATCCTATTGCAAAGGAAACTGACCAAGATCCTTTTATCAGTGTGAATGACCAGGATCAATTTGCCATTGAGACTATCCAGGATCCTTTTGCCAGTGAAACTGACCAGGATCCTTTTATTAATGAGATTAACCAGGATCCATTTATCAATAAGACTATCCAGGATGCTTTTGCCAAGGAAATTGGGCAAGATCCTTTTATCAGTGTGATTTACCAGGATCCATTTGCAATTGAGACTGTTCAGGATCCTATTGCAAAAGAGACTGACCAAGATCCTTTTACTAATGAGATTAACCAGGATCCACTTTTCAGTGAGACTATGCAGGAGCCTATTGCAAAGGAAACTGACCAAGATCCTTTTATCAGTGTGATTGACCGGGATCTATTTGCCATTGAGACTATCCCGGATCCTTTTGCGAGCGAAACTGACCAAGATCCTTTCACTAATGAGATTAACCAGGATCCACTTTTCAGTGAGACTATGCAGGATCCTATTGCAAAGGAAACTGACCAAGATCCTTTTATCAGTGTGAATGACCGGGATCTATTTGCCATTGAGACTATCCAGGATCCTTTTGCCAGTGAAACTGACCAGGATCCTTTTATTAATGAGATTAACCAGGATCCATTTTCCAATAAGACTATCCAGGATGCTTTTGCCAAGGAAATTGGGCAAGATCCTTTTACCAGTGAGATTAACCAGGATCCATTTGCCAGTGAGACTGTCCACGATCTTTTTGCTGTTAAAACTGATTGGGATTCTTTTGCCATTGAGAATATTCGGGATCCTTTCACCATTGAGACTGACAAGAATTCTTTTACCAGTAAGATTACCTGTGATCATTTTGCCAGTGAAAATAACCAGGATCCCTTTTTAAGTCATGCCAGCCAGGATCGTTTTGCCAGTGAAAATAATAAGGATCCTTTTATGAGTCAGACTAACTGTTTTTCTTTTGCGAGTGAGATCAACCAGAATTCATTTGCTAGTGAGACTGTGCAGGATCTGTTTGCCAATGAAACAAATTGGATTTTTTTTGCTAGTGAGAAAATCCAGGATCCTTTTACCAGTAAAACTATACAGGATCCTTTTACTAGTGAGATTAATCAGGATTCTTTTACTGGTAAAATAAATCTGTTTCCTTTTCCTAATAAAAGTGATCAGGATCCTTTTGCCAGTGAGACAAATCAAGATTCTTACACCAATGAGAATAACTGGGAACCCTTTGCTATTGAGAACCATGAGTACCATGTTCATTTTGCTAGTAAGATTAACCAGAATCTTTGTACTAATGAAAATAACCAAGATGTTTTTGTTAGTGAGACACCTCTGGGTACTTTTGCTACTGTGACTAATCAGGATACGCTTACTAGTGAGACTAAGCAGAGTTATTTTGCTTGTGAGACTAAACAGGACCTTTATGCCCATGGAACTAATGAAGCCCCATTCATTAGAGATACAAGCCAGGGACCTTTGGCTAGTGAGGGCAAGCAAGGATGGTCAGGGGTCTGGGAGTCAGCAAGAGGAGAAGAAATAGACCTTTCAGCCAATAATGGGTTTGCCCAGTGGGCAGCCTTTCCTTCCCCAACTAATGAATTAGAAAGCTCCAGCAAGGACAACAGTTGCTTCTTTCCACCTGATGGCCAAGGTGACGTCATCAAAGGCTGGCCTGGAGACTGTGGTCCAATTCAAGACCCATTAGCTGCCTGTCCTGTTCAGAGCAACATCTCTAGTCCAAAGCCTGCTGAAATGGAAAGGACAGCCAGTGTTAAAGAACCTGAGAATTCTGACCTGTCTGAAGATGAGGTTGCAAATCAGAGATACGGAAAGTTGTACCAAGAATTAGATGCACAGAAAAACGAGGTACCTAAATTCCTCACTATTTTAGTGTAGCATGAACTGATCACAGTGAGAAGCTCTTTTCCTGCCTGAAAAAAAAAAAAAATCAGTAGTCTCCTGCTACAAACCCCTCCAGACCTACAATCCCTCACAGTCTCCAGATCCTGGTCCTTTGTCTCTGCCTCTCCTCTGCTTGCTTCTAATGTTCGGTTTAAATAGTTTTGCTAACCTCTTTACTCATATACAACAAGTGTGTTAAGGACTGGTATTCAAACTGCTTCTGTGATTTAATTAAGGTGACCAACTTAAACAGACTTGCTCAGGTACATAGACTGCTGATTAAGCTTTTAGTTCCTATAGTGTTTTGTAGTGACTGCTGCAAGAATTTGGACTGCTCTGATTAGCGTCACACCTAGATGTGGCACTGTTCAAATGTCATTTCAAAGCAATAGTAGTTTATACTTAGTTATATTTAAATTTATATTTTCAGCAGGTAGCTTAAGCTTATATGTAGCCATAGTGCTGGCTTGATCTTTAGCAACCTTAGCATTACTTTAGCATTTCGTCTTAAACTTAACCTATAATAATCTTTAATCATCCTCCTCCCTAGCCCTATAAGATTCAGATTCTTTAAAATCCTTTAATTTTTTAGGTACTGTACATGTTTTACATTGATAACTAACCCTGACATTTTGTTAACCATTGTTCTCTTATTTCTTGCACTGCTTACAAAGGTGGAGGGTTCAGTTCCTTTTGTGGCTGATTTTGATAATATGGTAAGTGGTTGTTCCTCTTAAAATTGATATATATTTTTAATTTTGCTCATTGTTAAAATGATTTATTATAAATGAATTATGTTCAATTCATTTTGAACAATTTCCTAATGTATAACACTACTTATATTTGTATTTACACGTCAAATATCTCATATTTAAAGCTCGTCAAAGTATCTAAAACTTTTGAAAAGCATTTGTTTGGCCATCATACTGATGTTGTATATAGACAGTAATAATATGGCAAATGGTATAGGAAAGGCATAAAACAATATCAAAGTGTTTGTTTTGTACTAAATATAAATTTTGTTTTTGTAATTATGTATGATATGTAAAACTCAAATGTGTTTCAGTTTACATTTCATGTTTCATGAACTTTAAATGTTTACAATAATTGACTATAAGTATCATTTATGTGTATACGCACATGCACCATGGGTTATTTTGAGCTTTCATATTTGAACTAAGTATTTATTGACCATTCCTCATAAAGCTGCTTCCTTGTGAGGACACTGAATGCTTGGTCTGAATTTGCAGAAATTCTCATACTGCATATGTGTGTATATATCTAAAGTCTGAGGCCCTAGAAGGGGCAGAAACTATTACAAAAGCATCTCCAGAGGCAGTGGGAGAGGTGGAAGGGGAGGTATCCCCAGCCCAGGCCCCAGAGGCTGAGGGCATTGTCACAACACCTCCTGCAGAAACCACTACTGAAATGGCAGAGACCACTGCAGCTACCAGCCCACCTGCAGAGACTGCTTCTGTGAGTTATTGATGCCCAAATATTATTAGATTCTTAGGTGATATTTTAATAATTTGTACAATTATAATAATCAAGAAAAGCATCACCATCATCTTAATCACCCCCCTCCTTCTCCTCATCATCATCCTTTGCATCAACATCAACATCATCATCATCATCATCATCATCATCATGTTGTGCTGTACTCTCATGACTGTTATTATCATCAGCACCATCAGCATTCTATTTTCGTTCAAGATTCTGAATTTTTGTTGTGGCTTCATTGCGTTTCTTTGTTTATTAATTATTTAACATATTTAAAAGTTTATTTTCTTCATTTTCTTATTTGCATCAGCATTCACCAGCATTTTTTTTTTACTTTATCATTATGCTGGTGATTGGTGATTATGTTTCCCCAATATTTTTCACACATAAATCTTTTTAATGTTTACCTTTCACACATGTTCCCATTATGAGGCTCTTTTGTAAAATGATGATCAAAGGGTTGTAGTTGATAATATTGTTCTGTGTACTGGGCTGCTCTTTAAGAGCATAGTGGAGTCTCCTGAAGCGGTTGAAACTATGGCAGCAGAACAGACTGAGGTATGTACCATTTTTTAATAAGCCTCACACTGCTTGTGCCGCCTACATCATCTTGCTCATCACATTATTGTGCTTCCTGAGAAACATTGTATTAATTAATGTTTTTTTTTTTAATTAAACACTCATTCTCTCATGTGGGACAGTGGGAATCAAAATTTTGGAACTGTGGAAAAGTGCTAATTCTTTGTTGTTGTTCATGTTTTATTAAGATTTTTTTTATTTATTTAATATTCATTGTGATTTATTTAATGTGTGTGATATCTATAAAGCATAGATGACCACACTCAATGAATCATTCTTAGTGCATATCTGGTCACCTGGGAAAAGCCTTTGTGAAATTCTGACATTATTTACCACATATACACTATATGGCCATCATGATGCAGTGCCTTTGGAAAGTATTCACACCCCCTTCAATTTTTTTTCACTTTTGTTATGTTGCAGCCTGATACTACAATCGTTCAAATTCAGTACCCCATAATGACAAAGTGAAAACTAAATTATTGAAATGTCACACCTTTGCTTAGTGGAAGCACCTTTGGCAACAATTATAGCCTTAAGTCTTTTAATGCAACAAGCTTTGCACTTTGTATTGGGGAATTTTCTGCCATTCTTCATGGCAAATCATATCAAGCTGGGTCAGGTTGGATGGAGATCGGCGATGGACGGCTATTTTCAGAGAAACTTTCAC
The DNA here is from genome assembly GCF_014805685.1 of Silurus meridionalis. Taxonomy (NCBI): domain Eukaryota; kingdom Metazoa; phylum Chordata; class Actinopteri; order Siluriformes; family Siluridae; genus Silurus; species Silurus meridionalis. The sequence goes on from NC_060889.1 coordinate 9,071,766, forward strand.
AGAGTTATCTCTAAGCCACTCGTGTTGTCTTGGTTGTGGGCTTAGGGTTGTTGACTGAGTTCCTGAGCACTATATGTTTTTATTGAGGCTATCTCTGTAATTTGCTCTATTTAGCTTTCCCTTGCCAGTTGCCAAGTCCCTGCTTAGGGGTGTCAGAAAAACACCCCCACAGCATGATGCCGCTACCATCATGCTTCGTTTTTTTGGGATGGTTTTGGGCAGGTGATGAGCAGTGCCTGATTTTCTCTAGACATAACGTTTAGAGTTGAGGCTTAACAGTTCAATATTGGCTTTTCTTAGAATAGGAAATATTGTTCCAGACAGACTGAGAGTCCATCATGTGCCTGTTGCCAAACTCTATGCATGACCACTGATGTTGTGTGAGAAATTCTGGGGTGCAGTCAGCATTTCAACTCATCCCAGATGTGTTCACTAGGTTTGAGGTCAGGGGTCTCGCCTTGAGACACTTAAATTCTTCCAAACAAACCCATGTAAACCATATCTTCATGCTGGAACAGATTTGGGTGTCTTAGTTTTCCTTAAAGATTTATTTATATAGCACCAGTATAATACAACAACATGCAAAACATAATATACATTTGCATGTTTATGACTTTATAACTGTTTAGGGAAGACCAACATACGGGTGTAATAGTCAGATGGCAATTTTGCTCATATAGTATATTTCTATTTAAATATTCTTCTGTTTGACTGCAAGTGGCCAATTTACTTATATGATCTATAAAGGATTTACTAGCAAAGACTAATTTTCATAAATTTCATTTAATTATATTATAGAAACTCTTTATGGACAAAAGTTTGTGGACACCTGACCATAAGATTTTGTGTGATTTTTGAACAACCCTGTCCACATTCAGTCCTCATTTGCTATTCTAAAATCTTGTCAGTAGATGTTACACTAGATTATGGAGTGTGGATGTGCAAAATTCAGGAACTGATGTAGCCTAAAGAGGCCTGGTTTTTCCCAGATTACCACACATGTTGATTTTAATTAAACCTAAGAGTTTTTGTTGATTTTGTATGTTGTCTATTGATTCTGTTTTATTGGTACTGAGGACAAACTTAGCCATGAGTGTAATAGCAACTATGACAATTGATTTTAATTATTTATTTTTTCTTTTGTGTTTTTATTTACATCATGGCCACAAACATGCACTGAAATAATGTTGTTAATTTTCTCTCATTGGTATCATTTGTCTTGTGTTGTATTATACTTTCTTTATATATATATATATATATATATATATATATATATATATATATATATATATATATATATATATATATATATATACACACTACATAAGGGCATGCATTCTGTATTTAACCAACTGAAACTTGGATCAAGGAATTCTTTAGTAACTGGGGTTTAAATATTTGATGTGTAGACCACCCCAACTGATGAGAAAGAGCAAGTCAGCAAAGAGCCTCTGGTAAATATGTCTTTTGTTATGAATGGCATGAGATAAATAGTATCACTTCTCTACAGAATAGCATGAGTGTCACTTCTCTACGGTACAAACCCGCTGTAATTTTGTACTTCGTTTTTATACTATGATTTTCTTTTGGCACTACCAAAGAACCCCAATACAGTCTACATAGACATTTCTTCAAGATTGTGTGCTCTATATATTTACAACCCCAGTTCCAAAAAAGTTGGGACACTGTGTAAAATCTAAATAAAAACAAAATGCAATGATTTGCAAATCTCATGAATCCTTATTATATTCACAATAAAACAAAAATTAAAACATATCAAATGTTTAAACTGAGAATATATACCATTTTAAGGAAATAATATGGGTAATTTTTAATGTGATGGCTGCAACAGGTCTCAAAAAAGTTGAGAGAGTGCCTGAAGTTTTGGGGGAGGAATGTTGTCCCAAATGTGTCTGATACAGGATTCTAGCTGCAGTTCTGGGTGTTCTTTGTTGTATTTTTGTTTTATGATGCAGCAAATGATTTAAAATGGTGAAAGGTCAAGTCTGCAGGCAGGCCACTTCAGTACCCATTCTCTTCTACGACAAAGTCATGCTATTGTAATAGTTGCAGTGTGCAGTTAGCTTTTTCTAATTCAAATCCAACTTTTTTTGAGACGTCTTGCAGCCATCAAATTCTAAATTAGCCTAAAATAGGCTAAAATACTCAGTTTGAAAATGTTATATGTTTTCTATGTTCTTTTGTGAATAAAATATGGGTTTATGAGATTTGCAAATCATTGCATTCTGTTTTTATTTACATTTTACACCGGGTCCAAACTTTTTTGGAATTGGGTTTGTATTTTGCAGGTAACACCTGAGCAAACTATTCCACATATACACTTTCAAATGTTAGTTATGCATATATCCTGGTACTAATGAATCCGTTTGAATTTTATTTACTACTAGTTAGATTTTTTACCAGTTGTGTTTTTTTTTTGTTGTTTGTTTAGAAATAAATTATGGAAGTTAATATTGCTGTTTTGAGATGGTTAAGCGCATGAGGTATTCTACATGTTTCACAATTGTGCATGTGTAAGATAATTATTTATGTTTCTTCTGTGTGTAGGCCCCCGAAGAAGATAAAGAGTCTCCTATTGAAGAGACTCCGGTAACTACTTAATTAACACTCATTTACTATTGCCTCTGTAAACGCATGCCTGAAAGTATAACAATGGCTGATTAACATACATTCACACTGAATTTAGCACACTTTTACTTTGTACAGTATACTGTCTCTACATGTAGCCTTTTAATTTATGTTCATCAACAAATGCACACATTTATTGCATTTTCCTTTATTAAATCTCACAACATTATCCTATCTTCTCACCACTTATATGATAATGAGGGGTGTATAAAACCTATTCAAGAGGTTTCTGGGATGGACCCAATTCTAGTCCACACTGCCTTTTTACAATGAGGAACTGTACAGCTTCTATTACAGATTTCAACATTCTCTGCTGGCATTATTTAAACATAAATGTATCTTCTGTACTTCAAAATGTATGGACATGACATTATTAAAGTAATACAAGCAGGTACAGGCTTATTTGGGCTCTGTAAAAGCAGTGATGATTATATTTCAGCATGAAATGATTAGATTACATGCACAGACTATAACAGCACAGTTTTGTTTCATTCTAATAGTCCGTTCCATTAACAAGAAAAGCGTGTGCTTTTTAGAAATAGCCACAGTTTAAATAAAGATAGAGACAGTATATATTAGTGCTACAGTGTTCTAACAAGCCTATGAATAGGGTTTGATTGAATTGTGTGTTTAATGTGTTGTTTAATTAATATTTATTATTTTTGACAGTTGTTTTATGTGAATAATTTATTGGTGGATGGAGACTGTATAGCATTCATTTATACGCCACTGTATATTTCATTTCAAACATTTATTTGGTTATAAATTTTTCAACATAACCGCTCAGAAAAAACTATTTTAAAGTTTACTTTAAAACACTTCACTTTTCTGAGCTCCCTCACCACTTATTGAACATTAATAAGATCAGTTCCTTAGTTTAATAATTAATAAAGAAATTATAATTTGTTATAATTTGACACAAATTATTTGCACCATGATACCACAAAGTCAACGGGAATCATACTGGATTAAAGTACTTATTCATGATAAACCTCCCACAGCATTTTATTGCATATTGAACATTAAAAAAAAATGATTCTCTATTTTGACAATTATGCAATTTGTTGACACAAATGACTAGTTGTGGTTTCAATGGCGATTCCCTTCCATTCCGTTTTAATTCGCTTTTTTTTCTCCTTTTAAGACATCATTTTAAAATTCTGAATGTGTGATGTGCTGTGGTATTATTTAACTTGTCAGATCCAGACTAGAATGAGAAAGCAAGTGGAAGAGGTAAAAATGACATAATGTAACCTACAGTATTTGTAATGTATAAATAGAAAGGTGTCAAAAGAAAAAGGCTATTTTTGACAGGTTTTTGTTCAAGTGTGTTCTGATAACTGTTAAAAAAAATATACTGTATATATACTTTTATTGGTCACATATGTAGACTAAACATAAACTGTAAAAATTGTAGGTGTGTCAAATGAACCAGGTAGCTCAACATTCAGATTGCATACTTCATGTTCTTACTGATTTCATCTCAGCTATTCGTCCCTTTTCCCTATATTCTAAGTAAGACCCCTAAAAGCCATGGCTTGTTTTCTTTCCCGAACCCTTCATGATACCTAGTGAACCTTCCTTAATTTCAGTGGCATGATCCAGTTTATTTATCCCTAAACTGAGGACAGTTTCAACCACTGCAGTTAAACTGGTCCCAGTTCCCTTCATTGTGCTAAGTGCCTTCCCATGTGCTGCTCCGCAATGATCCATCCAAATAAGTGGCTGTACTGAGTGTATGGTGCCTGACTATGCGTCTTTTAGACCATAGAGACCAAACCAGAAGATGAAACTGGTACAGTAGAGACCAAACCTGCAGATGAACCTGCTGCCCTAGAGGTCAAACCAGCAGAGGAAACTGATACCCTTGAGGTCAAACCAGAAGAGGAAACTGATACCCTTGAGGTCAAACCAGAAGAGGAAATTGGTACCCTTGAGGTCAAACCAGAAGAGGAAATTGGTACCCTTGAGGTCAAACCAGAAGAGAAAATTGGTACGCTAGAGGTCCAACCAGAGGAAGAAACCGATACCCTAATAGTCAAACCAGAAGGAGAAACTGGTACAGTAGAGGTCAAACCAGGGGAGGAAACCAGTAAGGAAGGGGCTTCAAAGAATTTTGAAGAGGAGGTAGATATTCAGCCATGATATTACACATTGGCACAATTGCCACTAATAAAAAATAAACAAAAAACTGTGCTTACTGATGTAGAATAAAGACTGTTTGATGAATGACGTTAGCATCATATATACTGAATGTTAATCGGTGTATAAGTATTTTTAATTCTACAATGCAATATTTTGCAAACTGCAATTTTTGTAAAATTACTTTTTGTTTGATTGATTTAAGGAATCATGCTTTCTTTGTATTTAGGATGTTGCATGAACAGTTTGCTTAAAATGCTACTCAGGAAATTGACATGCATGACATTTTGCTGAGGTTACATTTCATATACATCTTTGCTTCATCTCAGGAAAAGATGCCTATTCCCTCTGTGGTAATTGAGCCTGCTTCCAGCAATGAAGGCGATGATGACCGAGATGGTGACATCGTTTCTCCAGTAGCAAGCAGTGGAGATGGAGTGACACCCGACAGCCAGACAGCAAAAGATATTTCCTTTTCTGGCATGCCTCCAGGCTTCCTGTATAAGGTCCATAAACAGCATCATTAGACGTAATGATACCTGACAGCAGATGTGTATTAAAAAAAACAATACAAAACCAAAATCTTTTCTCTTGGTTTTAGGTTGAAACAATGCATGACTTTGAGGCTGCAAACCCAGATGAGCTTGATCTAAAGAGGGGAGACATTGTTCTCGTTGTTCCCACAGAGCTGGTGGAGGATCAGGTATGAACTGTTTTAATGAACATGTGATCACCTAAACACACTTTTATGTATAAAGCTAACAGACATCCACATTTGACAGAAAAAAACAGAGACAAGGGTCAATATTAATTCTTATAGAAGCTGATGTGACCTCCTACTGTTTAGCCAATGAGCATTAAGGAAGTGCTGTGTGTTCTGAGATGCTTTTCTGCTCACCACAGTCATCAAGAGTGGTTGAGTTTCTGTAGAATTCATGTCAAACCCGTCTGGCCATTTTACTCTGACCTCATCAGAATCAGAATCGAATTATCTTTACTGCCAAGTATCATGGGTTGCATGTACAAGGAATTTGTCAAGGTGTGCTGGTGCTGTAAAAATATGGAATAATAGGAATATGAAAATTAAAACATGCAATAATAAATAAAGATGGAGACATTAACTATATAGTTATCATAGAAGTTTAATTATTAAGTTGTGGGACATCTGCTGTCCTGCCTATCAGTGTAAATATGTATTTTGCTTTTACTGATTAAATGTCTCCACAGGATGCTGGCTGGCTAACTGGTATCAGGGAATGCGACTGGCTACATCAGGGAGCTTCTGCTCACAAAGGATTATTTCCAGAGAATTTCATACAGCGGCTGGGCTAAGGCCTCAGAGCATGCTGGGACATGACAAATAAAAGCCAAGAGCTACAGACAGCCCTAACACTACAGTGCAGTCTGGAGCCCTGACTGACAGCTGTCAATCAGAGCGATCAAATCAAACCGTATCTACGAGGAAAATACACAAATAACAAAAAAGAGAGGACACAAAAAAGCTCCACTCAGAGTTTAAAGAAAAAACCAGAGCATGATGCGATACTTATGGTCTACCTTACTCTTGAACCAAGAGCTCTCTGTTTATGTTTGTTTACTTGTAAGCAGCAATGAATTGGTGTGCTTTTTTTGGAACTGTGGTGACCTCCACATGTAATCCCTACCTGTTAAAAAGTAAATTATCCTCTAAAATATTTTCTCTGCAAGTGTATCGTATTGAGTTTGTTGCTCTGCAGCAAAATTTTATCCAAATTTGTAGTGATATGACCTATATAACCGTTCTAAGTGTTACGCAAGACTTCAATGTTTCCTTTAAGGCATTTTCTGACCTAAATGTTACCTTGCATCCTTGTTAGTGTTCTCTGTAGTTTTAATGGCTGGACGTGTACGGCTCTGGTGATAATATCTCAAAAAAACCATTGTGATTTTAGTATTATAATTCTCTACCTGGGTGAGGACAGAATTCCAGGTAGAACCTTGTAATACTACGGGCACAATTCGTTTATTAAATACTTGCTGTGCTCTTGCCAAAATAATAACAAAATCCTAAAACATGTGAAGTGATAAAAAGAGAAGTATGGTTATCTGTAGAGTTACAAACATGAAATAATTTAAGAAGATTTCTTTTTTGGCAAAATGCAGCTTTGCAAAAAAAAAAAAAAAAAAACCTTAATGCAGAACCTAGTGATAAAAGTTTCCTTATATTCCTTATATCCACAATTACATTAACTGTAATCCTGTGGATGTGTATGGGGATTTTAAAAAAAGTGTTGGATAAAGTTTTATGTTTTGAAAAACTCTATTTATTTAACTTTATATTTTTTAAAAGTGCAACTCAGTGGGAGAGTTTGGGGCTGGGATATCTGCGAAAATATGCAATATGTGTTGTTTGGTTTAAAGGTAACCATTGTCTTGATTGTTTAGAGGTAGACGTCACTCCTGTGTTTGTTAGCCTTCACTGTAGAGAATTGTGTACAATATCTGCGTTAATTTAACTTTAAAGTGAATAAAGAATCCACCATATGGCTTTGGTGCTTGAATGCAAATGTCTTTTTCATCAAATTGGAATCAACGTCTAATCCTTATTGTAAATAATGGTGTGTTTTTTAATTGAATTTGGAAAAAAAAAGGTCAACGGTTACAATGCTATAAATACTGTTAATAATTTCATTAACTTTTTTACCACACAACACATTCAACACCACCAAACCCAACGATAAATTTTACTTCAGATTTAAAGTCTAAGCAGTGCCCCCAACTAATGGCAATATCATACTCTATTTAGACTAAAGTATTGGCACACCTGACTTCCCTCAAACGGTTACCACAATGTTGGAGGATCTCAATTGTATCGGATGTCATTTTACCTCATATGTTCACTTGAACAAGGAAACCTAAACCTGTTGCAACAGGACAATGCTGTTGGGCACAAAGCGAGCTCCATGAAGATATGCTTTACATGGAGTTGAAGATCTTGAGTGGCCTGCTATAGAGCTCTGACCTTAACCCTACTGATCACATTTGGGATGAATTGGAACGCTGATTGCACCACAGGCCTCCTCACCTGACATGAGCACAAATTTCCCAAGCATACTCCAAAATCTATAGAAACATCTTTCCAGAAAAGAATTATGCTAATTAATGTCCACAAAAGTAATTAAGCAACACACAGTAATCCAATTTTAACAATATAAAAAAACAAACAAACAAACAAACAAATTATAAATATACACAAGATATCTAGCTGGATGTTCAAATAAACGAACATGTGTAACTAAATTGTTACCATCAGAGAGCGCTATTGGCCTTGTTTTTAAAGGTATGCCACATGCACTTGTGGATGATCAACTTTAAATAGCTGTATAAATGTGATATAATTTATATGCAAATATAGTTTTTATATATATAGTACCCTGAATGTATCATCCATTACAAGCTTAATTTATAATAATAGTCCTGATTATATTAGTGCAAATAAAAAATAAATCAAATAGCAAATGCTTATGTTTCCAGACCTGCAATATTATTAAGTATAGTTCTGTAATACATTAGAATGTCTGGATTTAGTTTTTGCCAAATATAAGTGCAGGGAATTCAGACTGATAAGAGACAACTCTATTATACAATATATTATACAAAATCCAGTATTTTCACTATTGCTGCAGAAACTGTTATCTAAGGTAATTATTAGTGTTTCTTACTGGGTATTTCTTTTTTATTTTTTATTATTTAACAATTATTTAACCAGGTTAGTCTCATTGAGATATAGAATCTCTTTTTCAAGAGAGACCTGGCCAAAATAGCAAAACAAAATTAAATCACACAATCAAAAACAAAACAAACAAAAACGCAAAAGACAACTCAAGTGCATTTCAATTTAAATAAAAGTGCCATTAATTAAAACATTTGCACGTGTGGATAGACTCCTGTTCTATAGATTTAACATAATGTTTAAAATCTTTTAAGGAAATTAGACACTGTAGCTTTAGTGATTTCTGTAGGTCATTCCAAGTTGAAGGTGCAAAAACATAAAAGCCTTTTTGAACAACTCTGTCCTAGCTTGAGGAACATTTAATGAGAGAATTTGTGGGCTTATGGGCCGTAAACCATAAGTACTCTGTACAAAAGAAAGAAATTCGGATATGTAGCCTGGCAGCCTGCCTATAATACCCTTATATAGAAAAATATAAAGGTGAGTAAGCCGGCGATTTGACAGAGAGGGCAAATTCACTTTGGAGTAAAGTGTACAATGATGCGTGAGAGGTCTGCAATTTGAAATAAACCTTAAAGCTCCATGAAACACAGCATCCAACATCTGAAGACACTTTGAATGGCCATAAAAAAAAAAAAAAAAAAAGCATTAGTCTTTACAGAAATAAAATATTTTTAATTTGATAACTATATAGGCCTCAACCTATGACCCCTGTGTCATAAATGTTATAAATTAAGCATCTATGCAGCATAGTGTTTTATGAGAGAGAAAACTTTGGACAAGGATGAAATGAAGTCATGCTCTGAAAGACTGGCTTGAAGGTTTACACCATTACACCTACTAATTTACAACATATGATATTGCATATTATACAACATATTGTGCACCTTTAAAGATAAATTTTTTTTTTTACCCATCAGGCTGTGAATGGCCATAATCATCACTCGGACAAACAGGTAAATAACAGCATAAACTACAACATGCTTTGCATACACACACTTACACACACACACATACACCATTTTACAAATGTGAAAAACAACCCCAATCTACCTATGCAGGACTTTGCACATGCATGTCTTTCACATGTACATCGCAGACTGTACACTTTACACACACACACACACACACACACACACACAGTGCTCGAATTGAGTCAAGTCTTATGGGGGGTCCCCAGTTGTTTTAATATTCAAACTGAACTACCGTGTCTTTAAGACATGTACATCTATAAACATAAAAATTACTTTTTACTTCTTGCATTTACGCTATGTATATATACTGTAAATGTATCATTTGTCTTGTGTCTTTTTTCCTTATATCCTTATATTGTATGCTGCTGGAAGAAGTCACAGGATCAGAATTTCATTGTATGCTATAATCTTGAAGATTCAAAGTCTTCTTTTGTACAGAAATTGTGGTGGTCTACAGTGAGGAAAATAAGTATTTGAACACCCTGCTATTTTGCAAGTTCTCCCACTTAGAAATCATGGAGGGTCTGAAATTGTCATCGAGATGCATGTCCACTGTGAGACATAATCTAAAAAAAAATCCAGAAATCACAATATATGATTTTTTTAACTATTTATTTGTATGATACAGCTGCAAATAAGTATTTGAACACCTGAGAAAGTGAATGTTAATATTTGGTACAGTAGCCTTTGTTTGCAATTACAGAGGTCAAACATTTCCTGTAGTTTTTCACCAGGTTTGCACACACTGCAGGAGGGATTTTGGCCCCCTTCTCCACACAGATCTTCTCTAGATCAGTCAGGTTTCTGGCCTGTCACTGAGAAACACGGAGTTTGAGCTCCTCAAAGATTCTCTATTGGGTTTAGGTCTGGAGATTGGCTAGGCCACGCCAGAACCTTGATATGCTTCTTACAGAGCCACTCCTTGGTTATCCTGGCTGTGTGCTTCGGGTCATTGTCATGTTAGAAGACCCAGCCTCGACCCATCTTCAATGCTCTAACTGAGGGAAGGAGGTTGTTCCTCAAAATCTCGCAATACATGGCCCCGGTCATCCTCTCCTTAATACAGTGCAGTCGCCCTGTCCCATGTGCAGAAAAACACCCCAAAGCATGATGCTACCACCCCATGCTTCACAGTAGGGATGGTGTTCTTGGGATGGTACTCATCATTCTTCTTCCTCCAAACACGTTTAGTGGAATTATGACCCAAAAGTCTCATCTGACCACATGACTTTCTTCCATGACTCCTCTGGATCATCCAAATGGTCATTGGCAAACTTAAGACGTGCCTGGACATGTGCTGGTTTAAGCAGGGGAACCTTCCGTGCCATGCATGATTTCAAACCGTGACGTCTTAGTGTATTACCAACAGTAACCTTGGAAACGGTGGTCCCAGCTCTTTTCAGGTCATTGACCAGCTCCTCCCGTGTAGTTCTGAGCTGATTTCTCACCTTCCTGAGGATCATTGAGACCCCACGAGGTGAGATCTTGCATGGAGCCCCAGTCCGAGGGAGATTGACAGTCATGTTTAGCTTCTTCCATTTTCTAATGATTGCTCCAACAGTGGACCTTTTTCACCAAGCTGCTTGGCAATTTCCCCGTAGCCCTTTCCAGCCTTGTGGAGGTGTACAATTTTGTCTCTAGTGTCTTTGGACAGCTCTTTGGTCTTGGCCATGTTAGTAGTTGGATTCTTACTGATTGTATGGGGTGGACAGGTGTCTTTATGCAGCTAACGACCTCAAACAGGTGCATCTAATTTAGGATAATAAATGTAGTGGAGGTGGACATTTTAAAGGCAGACTAACAGGTCTTTGAGGGTCAGAATTCTAGCTGATAGACAGGTGGTCAAATACTTATTTGCAGCTGTATCATACAAATAAATAGTTTAAAAATCATATATTGTGATTTCTGGATTTTTTTTTTTTAGATTATGTCTCTCACAGTGGACATGCACCTACGAAGACAATTTCAGACCCCACCATGATTTCTAAGTGGAAGAACTTGCAAAATAGCAGGGTGTTCAAATACTTATTTTCCTCACTGTATATTGGGGTCTTAAACTTTAGTCTGGCTATTGTTTCGTTCTTAAGTAAGTTTTTAAAAATACATTTTAATTGAGAAAATAGATTTTATACAGTACAATAGAATGCATAGACAGCTTCAGTCGACCACAAGCCTTTGTATAAGCAGAGGGATGGTTTATTGCATGCATGTATACATCCTGAGTACATGACAGTCCAAACTAAACGAAATAACCATTAAGGCAAAGATAAGAGAAAAGCATAAAATAACAAGAACAAGGACACAAACAGTGTGAAAAAAACAAAACAAAAATTGCAGAATGTTTAAATAAAAAAGCAAAGGACAGGCCCATATGTGTAATGAATAAGCAAAAATCACACATGCTTCATTTGATTAAATTACATATCTTCACAACATAACTATGAAAAAAATCTGGAAATTATTCCACAGTAAATAAGTGAGTAGGTAAAATACATTTACAAATGGCATAAGTGACCAATTCAAGGTGGCTTTGTAAGATTACAATACTTCAAAAAGTAAAAGTGGAGCAGGTACCCTTTACACAAGCTTAAACTGAATTGAACATGAAAATACTGTAGGAACTTAAATAAGAAACTTCAGGCTCATCACATGTCGATGCATTTACTTTAATGACATTACATCTGTTTCTGGAATCCTTCAGACTGATAGTGTATATAAACATACTGAAATTGCTATTAACTTTTAGTTATACTGTATTTTAAGAGAATCGACTAACTTGCACATTAAGCAGCTTTGAATTTGACTTTTGTATAGATTCTTATTTATATTAGACTAAAAAATCTAAAATTCACACTATGACCTTCTGGTACCGTTCTTATTATAATTTTTTCTGTCTAGTAGAAGTCTGTAAAGTTGTTAATTTTGTGAAACCCCCAAAAAAAAACCTCTAAATGAAAAATGCCCCGACTTTTTCTTATAACGAGCAAAAAAAAAAAACTTGATTGAGGGTGGCAACACATCTCCAAAACGTTTTGACACTGAGTAGCATCTGCTCTTCTTTTAATAACAGTCTGTATATGTCTAGAACCTGAGGATTCCAGATGCTGGGGTTGCTATGTTCACATATGGCTTCTTCTTTACATGATAAAGCTTCAAACTGCTGGTTGATATCCTAAGTTTGCAAATTACTGATAGAGACTTCAAAGCACTTTTGTATGTCGCTCTGGATAATCATGTCTGCTAAATGCTGTAAATGTGTTAATTTCTGAGTTCTGAGTCCATGCAGTGATTCTATTACCAAATCATATCTGGTTTTAAAGCATTGCTATCTGACGGTCTGAAGATCACCGGTATCAATACTGGTTTTGTTCCCTGTGCACAATTTTTGATAAAAAAACCCACCCCCCCAAAAAACAAAGTAATTATGCACTGTAGATGATGAGATATTTAGCTGGTCCTTATTTTTCAGAAGGTTTTCCAAATTGGGCTGCAGCTGATTTACGAGCACGTTCTCACTCACATATGGTGTATTTTTTTATGTGCAGGGATTCCCATAGACTTCTATAGAACTCTGAATCTAGGCCTGCAGTTTTGAAATTTGACGTGTTAGGTAATTAGACTGCCCCGAGCTCATATTTATCTACCTCTCAAACTGATTTTTTATTTTTAAAAATTCACTCGCTGTCTGATATCAAAGTGCCGTCTGTTAAACAGCGTTCAGCAACACGTTTTCACTCCAAACTAACCCTTACTCTCTCAATTAACCTGACCCTAACCCTGCACGTTGAAAAATGATGCCTAGGGGGTACACACTGCATCAAAAATGATGGCTAGGGATCCTGATGAACACGTCTATATGTGATGAGTTGGGAGTGAGAATATGTAGACTTATGGAATGTAGAATATTATGAAGGTCTGCTCATAGAGGTAGGTACTGACAGTACCTGTCAACTTTTTGTTTTTTTAAATGTTAAATTTGAAATAAAGTTTTGTGGCAATAGATTCTTTTTTCCCCCTTTTTCCCTTTTCTTATATATGACATGGGCACTAGATAGAACCAAATAGATTATGGGTCTAGAGAAAATTAACCCGACTGTTTATTGCCATTGTATAATACAGATATACAGCAACATAATGCAGCTAGTTGTGACAAATAAAATGCACAAGATTTGTTAATCATCTAGAAGTGTAAATTGCTATATACAAGCAGAACTTTGGGCAGTTTGTGTTCTGGAAGACCAGGTGTGTGTCTACAAAAAGAATAGACATAAGACTGTCCTATAGGAAAAAGCCCTTAGAAACAACTTGATACACTGAGTAATGTTCTGTGACCTGGCATTCACTTCTTATTTTGACATGTACCAACTGCAAAAACATTTTTCCAGACCAAGTACACCATTTTGTGTGAAATGCTGTGGCCTTACATCTTGCCACACTGCAACAAATGTTAAGAAACGGTTTTAGGAGTGTTACATAGACTTCAAGGTGTTGACTTAGCCTCCAATTTTTCCATGGAGGCCCCACTTCACAAATTACAGCACTCAGGATCTGCTGCTAAACTACTAATGTCTAGCTGTCAAATACCCCAGTACACATTTAGAGGCGTTTTAAAGAGTTTATACTTCGCTAGTATTTGATGGCACAATGTACACTATATTATGCAGGAGGCTTTAATGTTATGGCAGATGTGTGTGATATCGAAGAAAAACAACTGGTAGTTCATTTACTTTTTTTTTTTTACCTTTTTACTACGAATTTACTTACTTATTAGTTTATTCACATTATTTCTTATTTACAATCATAATACTTACACATACCAGCTATAATAATATAATAATTAATTGTTCTCTTCACAACATGGCCATGCTGTTTTTTTTAGAGGCACGAGTGGGAATCAGCATCAAAATGTGGTCACAGCTGTTTAAGGCTGCTTGCAAATAAAAATACAAACTACAAACTGAAAGGGATGTTTTTCTAAAATTAATTTATTTTTCAATTGATCTGGAGGGTGTGCACATGGGAAATTAGCTGTCTTTACATAGTTGCTTAGAAATAATACACATTATTTGCTTTTCTTTCTTTCTTTCTTTCTTTCTTTCTTTCTTTCTTTCTTTCTTTCTTTCTTTCTTTCTTTCTTTCTTTCTTTCCCTGAACACAACTACTTTTTTGCAAAATTACACACACACACACAAACACACACACACACACACACACACACACACACACACACACACACACACACACACACACACACACACACGCTTGTGGGTGCTGCTGAAATAAAGTTGTGCCAAAACTTCAGCAGAGTTTTTAATGCCCACCCACTGCACTATATGTAGCAGCAGCCTTACATTTGCACTCTTAAAGCCATTCTCATGAACACACTCGTGAGGTCTTTTGCCCAAAATTGAACCAATATGTCCAATATATCAACTACATGCTTTCTGCTGTCTCTAATAGGTGAGATCACACCGATTTAACTTCACTGACAAACTTTGCTCAAATAATTTACCTCATTGTATTATCTTAAGGGTAGTAATATATTTTTGTGCTATTTTTAGGTTGCATCAGTGCACAGTTTATGCAGCAGGCGCAATGGGAACTGGCCCGCAAAAGCAGGAGTAAGCGCATCAGCTGCACTGTGGACGGGTCTATCTCACTCTCCTCCACTGTTATTCACTGGTACAGACAGAAACCAGGAGAAGCCCTCCAGCGCATTTTGCACTTTGCAGCTGGAGCTTCAACAGCCACACCCGAAACAGAATTTTCCCGTAGATTTAGCGGTGGGAAAAAAGACAAAACGTTGTCCCTGACCATCACAGGTGTTATCGAGGAAGACGCCGCAAATTACTACTGCGCGTTGTACAGGGGCGACACGGTTACTCATTACCCCTTCCAGCTGTGCAAAAACCCAGCACTTCCTTCCCATACAGACAAACCTCAAAAACAACCTCACAGGGGAAATCATGATCACTTTATTCCTATGCAAAATAATACATTCGAATAATTCACTTCATCTATAAATAAAGGAATCACTGATCACTGATTTATGAATTATCACATGATTGACAAATGACATTACTTCATTCACAAGCAAAATGTACACCAACACTTTCTTCACCAATAAATAATAATCACATAATTGACAAAAGACATAATTCACAAGCAAAATGATGATCACTTTCTTCACCAATAAATTATAATCACATGACTGACAAAAGACACCCATAGCAAATGATCACTTTCTTCACCAAAAAATAATAATCACATCATCGACGACATCGAAGTGAAGTAATAATCACATTATGAAATGTACACAATTGATTTTCAACACTGACTCATGTTTTCACATCTTACATAAGGTAATGTTTTTTTTTTAAATATAATTTATTTTTATAATACTTTTAACAATTGACATTTTCCCAAAGCATTACATTACATTAATTACTATGAATTATTTATTTATAATTTAGTTTCTAAGTTTATCTCTAATGAACAAGAAAGTGGAAACAGTTTAAAAGGAAAATCTCCTTGAGATAGTATGAGGAAGAAATCGTTAGAGGAACCAGACTCAAAAAAGAACCTACTCTCCACATCCATTCATTACAGTTTTATCACTGTTGAGGTTATTAATTACAGTATTCACTGATGGAAACTCTCTCTCTGTATTAATTACAGTCCAATTACATCTTCATGGGTTTTGGGTTTAACCCTTCAGAGTAACTTCATGGATCTTTAGACTGTCCATGTGGAATCAGAGTGGTCTTCAATCAAAAACAACTCCATCCACAGGTTGAAATTAGTCAGGTCTGGAAAAATACTATATTGTGATTTTTCAGTGTTATATTTATCAGTGTTGTATTTATCAGTGTTATATTTATCAGTTATATTTTTCAGAATCTTTTTTTTTTCTTTCTTACTATTAATTATTCTGACATTTAAAAAAAACATTTCTTACACATATTTCCAATTTCACATTATTTATTTTTCCACATGAATGAATTGAATTTATTTTCATGTGGTCTGTTTAAAAATTTTTTATCACAATAATTAACCATATAATCCCAAAGGACAACACAAGACCTGTGACCTGAAGCTACAACTGATAACTCATTGAGCGAGAACTGCATTAGACACTCTTTAGGGAAAAAATAAACTAGTGACCTCAATGAAGATTATTCTATAATTAACCCAAACACGTTCAATTAAGCAGTGGGTGCATATTTGGAGTCTAAAAATCTTTGCAGTATACTGTATCTAGCAGTGGAATTGTTTGTTAGATCATAAACACATTGCCTGCACTTATATTTTGCTTTTGTTTGTTTTATTGTATGCTGATCTTGAATAGTATGCAGAGTATTTATAAACTATACCATCTGGGTGTTAAAACATGAAAACTGTGACAATAACTGTCCTGTATTTCTCCACTGAGAATATTCATGCACCGAGGATGGAGCAGTGTGATTTCTGCCCCAGTGGGCTTTATTGCTGCTAGCTGGAATGCCACGTTTGAAAACCCCATGGAAGCTAAGTATTCAAATTTTGTGCAACATGTACTGAATTGTGAAGCCAATCTATCAAGCTCCCGGAAGTTTTATTTGGAGCTAGTGATATCATTAATGAAGATGATCTAACATTCATTTGCAACTAAATAAAAAATTAATAAAATAAGATTTAAAATATAATACAATCAAATATCTGTGGTGTTTAATAGTTTTTCATTGCATGTTACGTGCTTTGAATTATTAAAGATTTGTCAAATTTAGACATCATTTAATTTTGCCATCAAATGGTTAAACAGGGACAGACTTACAGATGAAGGTGGTGCATTTGTTCCACCTTCGGTCTCAGCCTTCTAACAAAACACATTGTTTAGCACCAGACATCTGAAATGACCATTAAAAATTCATATTTGTTTTGCTTTGATTTACACTTTTTGTTTAGAATGATAAATATGCTTGATGGGATAGCTTGCGCTACTCACACAGCTATGAAAATATGTCCAGCACTTGCTACTTTTTGTTCTTGTGTGTAACATTGTGGAGAATGAAAAAGTCTTCAGCTCAGGCACCAGACTGTATGTTGCAGGTAAGACCTTGTTTCCACGCATTACTTAATTGTTATTCAATATATAATGTATATAAATAAAATGTTCTATATAACATCCAATCTACAAACTAAACATAATCATAATCAATAATTGCCAGTAGTACTGATTTATAAAAACTGAATAAGAAAAATCTTCTTATTGTGTAATTGTATAATTATGGTTAGTTACATAATAAAAAAACCCCCAAAATTTAAAAGGTCAAACCAAAAAATTTTGCACTTCATGTAATTGTCCTAAGCTTCCTATTTTTGAGAGATACGTGTTCTTTTTGTTGTATACATCAAACTAGGTAATTTAACAGCATGAAGATTTACTTTGACCAAATGAATATATAAATATACAAATGCCAAACTTTATTTTTATTAGAAAATCCTCTCTTTGCATAAATAACAGCTTTACACACTCTTGGCAATCGAATAGAGTAATTAATTTCTCCTCTTGTAAAACTTGGCAAAATTATTCTTCGCTAATTGTATATTTCTTTCTGACCTTGTGATCCGGTTCATCCCAGAGCAGTTCAATAGGATGTAGGTGCAATATCTGGGCAGGTCATTCCATGATAGATAACACTCCAGTCAACTGTTTGTTCCCTAAATAATGCTTACAGAGCTTTAATGTATACTTCGGGTCATTGTCTTGTTGTATGGTGAAGTTGGTTCCAATAAGAGCAGTCCAGACTAAATTGTATGGTGTTGAAGTATGGAATAAAATTCCCTGCTCCAAAACAAAGCCAAACTATTAAGTTTCCACCTCCATGTTTGACTGTGTGTGTGTGTGTGTGTGAGGCAGTGTGTAAACATCTTAAATTAGATTTTTTTGTCTTACCAAAGGTATTCTGTTATAGACAAAAATGTCAAATTTGGTCTCATCTGAATAAAATCTCTTCCATTAATTTACTGTCTGATTCCTGTTTTTTTTTTCTCTTTTACCTAGTTTGTTGCATATAATCAAAAAGAACATGCATGTGTCTCAAAAATATAAAGTGTAAAAGTGTAAGGACAGGATTTAAACAAGCCAAGGCAAAATAAGTTCATTTTATAAAACAGGCTTCATTAGTGTAGCAATTGTATCTGAATTATAATCAAAACAATAAAAATATTAAAAACCCAATTGATAAAAAAAAAAAAACCCTTATGAATTTCAAATATACAAGTAAAGTTTTGTAAAAAAAAAAAAAAAAAAAAGCATTAAAATATAGATTAAAAAATGCATAGAACAGCATGATTCCTGATATATCCTGAGAGAATATATATATATATATATATATATATATATATATATATATATATATATAGAGAGAGAGAGAGAGAGAGAGAGAGAGAGAGAGAGAGAGAGAGAAAGTATCCAGATCCTCATCAATCCCTCTTCACTAATGTTGCAGCCTGATTCAATAGTCCAGGTTGATTTTTTTACCCCCTTGTTAATCTACTTTCATTAAACCGTAATGACAAAGTAAAAAAAAAGAAATCTAGAAATGTCTAAATTTTTTTAAATTAAAAACAAAAATACAAAAGTATTCAGAAGTAAATGAATATAAAATAATACATAACTATACTCAGTTAAGGGATCTTTGGCAACAATTACAAACTCAGGATTTCAGGTCTCTCCAGAAACGTTCAATTGGGTTCAAGTCAGGGCTCTGGCTGGGTCACTCTAGGTCATTCACAGAGTTGTCTCTAAGCCACTCCTGTGTTGTCTTGGCTGTTTGCTTGGGGCTGTTGCCATGTAAGAAGGTAAACCTTCGGCCAAGGCTGAGGTCCTGAGTGCTGTAGAACAGGTTTTTTTTAATTGCGGATCTGTCTGTACTTTGTTCCATACAATTTCCCTCAAACCTAATCAGCTGCCCAGAAAAACACCCATCACATCTCCACACAGGATCTCTGGAGTTCAGAAAGTGTGACCATTGAGTTTTCAGTCTCATCTCCTACTTAGGCCCTTCTCCCCCTTCTCAGTTTGGTGACCAGCTCTGGGAAGAGTCTTGGTTGTGCCACACTTTTTCCATTTGTGAATAATGGAGGCGACTGTGCACTTGGGAATGTATAGTGCCACAGCAATTTTTGTGTAACCTTTTCCAGATCTGTGCTTTGCAACAATGCTGTTTTTGAGCTCTGCAGTCAGTTCCTTCGACCTCATGGTTTGGTTTTTGCTCTGCTATGCACTGGCAGCTGTGAGGCCATCTATAGAGAGGTATGCGCCATTCTAAAGCATGTCCAATCAAAAAACTGTTCCAGGTAGAAGCCACTCAAGGTGTAAAAACATCTCAAAAATGATCAAGAGAATTGGGAAGCAGATTAACAAATTTTCAAGGGTCTGAATGGTAATTTACGTAATATTTTCGTTTTTTTATTTGCAAAAATGTACAAACATTTCTAGAATTCTTATTTTATTTGGTCATCATGGGGTAAATTCATGAAAAAAAAACTTTTCACTTAATTGTTAATTAATTATATTTTGTGTCTTATAAATAAACAGATAAAGTGTACGTAAGTCCCAAAGTGTCCGCATACCCAGTGTCCAGGCCACAAGGTGAAAATCGCGTGTTGCTTTGCGAGGCCAGAGGTATGTTCCCGGACATGGTGAAATTCAATTGGAAAATGGAAGATCAGAGTGGAAAAAAAGTGGATCTAAACGATAATGAGAAGTTGGAGCAGAGAGACGAGGGTCAGGAGGTCAAACTAACCAGCATGCTCATCGTAAACAAAGAGAAAGCCAAGACCAATAAATTCACCTGCTCTGTTCAACACGGAAGCAAAGAACAGAGTGTTGACATTCCAAGATCCCAGCAACAAGGCAATTAAATTATTACTCTTAAATTATTAAACACATTGTTCTCAGGTTAATCCGTCTTATTTGTATATAAATGCTTTTTTCTTATGCTACTATTTAGATGACGAGAAACCTGCTACTGTTAAACCTTGTCCAACCCCAAAGGCAAAAGAACAAAAGCAAGCAGAGAAAGAGGAGGAAGTGGAAGAGATGGAAAAACCTACATATGGTAAAAAAAAAACAACTCTCCATTGTATTGTATATGTAAATAATTTCTATGCCAGATTATGCTTTCTCTTAAGGGTCATTTGGATCTATAACAGCTCTAAAAAAATAATATTTTTTTCTGAAGGAAGAAAAATTGTTGGGTTTCACCAGAGAAATAAATTGAAGGATCCTTTATGGTGTTGGTTGTTTAACTTAAAGTTAAGATACATACAGTACATATAGATGGGATGAGAATATTAATATTAATAATTAATAATTTTCACTCAAATTGTCCCACTTTCTACAATGAATTGCTTTATATTATTTAAAAAATTGCAATAATACATTTTCACATTATAAATTACTTCCTATATGTTTGTCCCTATATGTTTAAAAAGTTAATGGCAACAATGGCAAGGACAATGCTCAGAGACTGTATGAGGAAGACAGCTTGAGAGGAACCAGACTCAAAAAGGGAACCCATGCTCATTAATCTTTAATTTGTGTTTCTTGTGCAGGTGTGACTGAACTGAAACACAGTCTGAATCTGTTCAGTGTGACATATGTGATACTGCTGCTGAAAAATGTGCTGTATTTCTGCACAGTCTCTGTTTTACTGTATAAAAGAAACGCCGCAAACAAGAAGATGCTCCGAAGCAAGGCACGCTGATTAGACCATCAGCACAACAAACTGAAAGAGTTTTATTTTCTTAATGCAACTTTTGTCCTAGTTACTCTGATAAAAACTTTTTTCATTTCACTATTTCCTCATAACAGGCAATCATTTTTATATCAAGTCTTCAGACAAAACACTTTTCTTATTTTCTTTGAATTAGTTAATAATAGTTTAGTGCTTTAATTATGATAGCATTTAATCTTTGGGTTTTACTCTGTATGAATGACTGAGATGCTCATTAATAAATTACTACAAAAATCAACTTTTTTCTTTTTCTTTTTTTTTTTTTTAATGAAAAATTCTTTGTAAAAGACACAAAGCCTTCCATATAATTCATTATGAGTACCTTTTCCTACATTAATCCATATCTGCAATGCTGTTCATACCAGGTACTGTATTTGGTAAATAAATCCATAAACAGTGTTTGCTTTGCTATTGCATGTTTATGAATTTTATTATTTGCAAAATGGAAACTGGTGTGGGAGGAACGTGTGGTCGTGGTGGGTTTTTATGTTAACGTACACAGTAGCTGAATGTGTTTACTGGAAATGAAATGCATACTGCAGCTTCACCACAATTTGCTGAGCTGATGAGCTATTAACCGTACAGGATGTATCTGTGTGATTCTCTGAACCTTAATTTAATCAACAGTTCTTAGTAAATTTCTTATTTTACTAATATGGTTCTAGTTTGGAAACATTCTGATGTATAGTTGTAGATTTTAGATTTTAATTTCTCATATCTTGAACATTAAAAAAGCAGGAAATTAATCTTCTTAAACAATAGCTGTTTTGTATTATTTTAGGGGAAAAAAAAGAATAAAGAATAACCTTTTTATTTCTTACAGAAGAGCAGATTCACAATTTATTTTCCTCACTCACCTCTTTAATTTATTCCGTATTCAATAAATTTTTATCACACTCAAATATTTATTAAACAAGTGTGATATATTTGATATTTATTAAAATAAACCTGACTGGAAAAATAAATCTTGCTTTGTATAATTTATTTAGTATTCATCCAAATTGTACCTACTGTCAAATATTAGATTTATTATTATTTTTATTTACAGAATGTGTCATTTTCTGTAAATCTAGTGTACATATTTTCATATTTAAGTATATTTAGTGTTCAAAGGTGCAGTTTCCTTTATTAGTGCTAAGCGACCGTTCAAGAGTGAAGATGCACCTGGACTCAGTGATATGAGATGATTCTTGAAATAAAAGAAATAATAAAATTATGTGTGGTTCGACAGTTTGATATATTTGATTATGCATCTAAGGTAAAAAAAACAAAAAACAAAAAAACAAACGGATTATATAAAATATTTTAGTAACAAGAAAAACCTCAAATTCTTCAAAAAATTATAAAAAATTAATTATTGAAAATAATCACAATTATATAACATTAAGTTAGATGATTGTGATTGTACAACTATTATTATTATTATTATTATTATTAATATTATTATTAATATTATTATTATTATTATTATTATTATTTCTGCAAAGACATATATTCAATATATATTTAAAATAAATTAAATGAAATATAAAATTAAAAAACATTTTTTATAAAAAATATATATAGTATATATATATATAGTTTGTTTGTTTGTTTGTTTTGCTTAGTTTTTTCTATTTATCTTTTCAAGACACCAAATATAAGCATATATAATGTGTAATTTCTTAATATATTGAGCCAGAAAAAATGCTTTTAAACCAGATGTTTTGCTCTCTACATTGTATTCTAGCTGTTACTGTCAGCCTTTGCGGTGCATTTATTCACCTCCTGCACAAGCAGTTCTGCACAAGCTGCATGCTGTGAGATTACATTCAAGCAGTCTCCTTTAACCACAGTGTTTATTATGGTTAGCCAGCTAATGTTAGGCTGTTTGCTGTTTTGTAGTCTCTGTGCTGTTATATATGACCTTGCAGAATGAGCACAACTGCACCATTGCATCAAACATCAGATTAGATTGACATCGGAAAAATTGTTACAAACCTAATACTGATTTGTCAGTTAACAATAAGAGTTCCTCCTATTTTTACACATTTCAGTGGACATCATACATTTTACATAAAAAATAGATAAAAGAGTAAAGTTGTTGAACCATTGTGTCTGACATTTTCATAAGATAAAGATAAATGTTTTTTTGTATTGTTGAATTGGTTGACTTTGTGGTGCTTACATGCACATGCCTGCAAAAAAGCAATTTCTCATTTTAAGAAAAGATTCTCATATCCACAGCTAATCACTGTTGGTGTCTTGATTGCCAGGAAGAACCAGCAGATGGGTTGGTGGATAACAGCTTTCTCTTACAAACCCTCAAAGTTATGCAACAGAATCCCAGTCTTTCAGCTGAAAACATATTTTGTTTAGTCAATCCTTTTTTACTAAATATAATGGCACAGATCTTTAATGTTTGTAGGCATTAAGTGTTTGGGTAAACTGGAATGTTTGGGTGTCGTCACCACTTTTGTACTTACTTTAGTTATTGTTGGTGGATTGCTGGTAAATGTATGTCAAAGCGTGCCTTCATGTCAGTGTTACCTGGCTCGATCTTTAGTTGTGCCCTCTGTGCACACACTACATGTTAAAACATTATAGGACAAGAGCACAGCTAACAATCTGTGTTCTGTTTTTCTTCTTCTTCTGTTCTTCTTTTTATTCCTTTCACTCTCCCGCTCTCTTTTTTCTCTCCTTCTTTCACACTTTCTATTCTCTAAAATTGAGTTATCATTGGTTATGTTCTCCAGACCTGCCTATCCATTCTAATGTCACTTGTGCTTGGAGTGTTCACTCACTGCTGCTAAGGATGGCCCCACATGGATAGCCTAAAGGTCACCATAGATTTGCTCAAGGTCTCTTGGGTACCGTACCTTAAAGATGACTGTATTCTTTCTTGGATAACCTAAAGGCTGGATTTGCTTAAAACAGTTTACACTCAAGTCTAAACAGTTAATAACACCAGTTTGATAATCAGATGGCTGTTTTTCAACTCTGTAGTACACAGACATAGAAAAGTAATCACACTCTTTGGTGTGACCCAGAAAAGGATGGTGGCATCTCAGGGAGGGTTTCCTCATTTGGGGATATATATTATTATTATTATCAGGTAACTGAGTAAAACAGGCAGTGGTTAATTTCCTAGAATGAAATATCGTGCTGTACCTACACAGCACAATTGTACAGCAAAGCCAATGTGGGCATGTGGTTAGTATGGGCTCTGTAACCAAGTTGTGATCCTTTAAATACACTAAACACTACTGCCCCCTTGTGTTAAATGTCTGAAACACAATTTCTCTGTTAATTTTAATATTTTAGGAGTGGCTGTAACTTGTTTGCACACCAGTCTGTGTACGCTGTTTACAAATGTGGCAGTAAAAGACAGCACGATACCAGAGTCTATACAATTAATTTGTATAATAAAATGTGATTGGGTTAATTACGGCATTGAATGAGGACCACAGTTTACAATGAGATCAAGATTTAACTAGATTAAAGAAATGATGTCAAATGAATTGATAAATAGCTAAATAATATCGTATATTATTATTAGTATTGTTTCTTTTCCTCAAAATAAGACAACGAATAGTCTGGGTTAATGCTGGCTAACAAAGGGCCCAATCTCCACCCCAGGAAATGACATCATGACTTAATATATGAAAACTCTTGTTCAGTACTTATTAATGTAAAGCAGGCGCAATACAGAGTGCTGAACGTCTTTTATTTATTATTTTACAAAAATATCAAAATGTTATTAGTCGTATGTGCTGTTCTTTTCTCTTTGGTCACAGGTATGTATCAGATCACTGCAATAAAATACAAATAATAAAGAGAAAAAAAATATAAGAAAGAGAAGAAGTAGAAAACAAAATATCTTGAATGACTGTTAATAATCTATTTACAGAAGCTGTTCTGAAAGTGACACTGGAGCAAAGCGATCTCTCCATGACAAAAGAGAAGGACAAGACTGTGCATCTCAGCTGCAGAGTGAAGGATTTAAACACTGAGTACGTCCACTGGTATCAAAAGAAGGACGGTGAAGCTCTCAAAAGAATCCTATATGTTAAACAAGGAAGCCAACCAGTTCTTGATAATAGCCACCCTGAAGCAAAAGACTTTAAAGTGAGGATTCAGCCCCAGTCCAATAATTATGAGCTGAAGATTGAAACAATCAAAGAAATTCACTCAGGGGTTTATTACTGTGCCAGCTGGGAAAGAAGCACCCACAGTGGCAGTAGGTATTCATAGTGTATACAAAAACCCTACAGGAGACTTTTTACTCCATTTACTCAAACCTTATATCTTTCTACTGTCACCAAACATCTATAAACTACACAGCATGACTAAGCAGTGAACAGTCTAAGTGATAATCAATATATAATAATATATAAAGGAAAGATCTCCTGACTATGACAAGTCAATCAATCAATATAATTTTATTTATAGAGCAAGTGTTCAAGTGTACAAGTGTTCAATTATTGTACATAATTCGAAGATTTTATTAACTATTAAATTATTATTACATATACATATATGTATACTTATTAATTATTTTCGATAAATGGCTTTATTTAGACATTACTTATGTGGTTGTGGTGCACACCCAAAAGCAAAGTATAAAATTGTTATTATATTTTACAAGACAGTGACATTCACTCTTAGTTCAATTGTATTGTTTCCAAAATTGTATGCTGTGTTTTAAGCATTTTTGATTTCATTCCAATTTAATTCAATTTAATTTATGCATAGCATAGCATAGCAAAACAGCTTTAGCAAAATATATAGGATGCAACTATACATTTTTGAGCCATTAATTAGACCCTATACATTTGTTGCTAATGAACAAGCCAGTGGTGATTATAGCAAGAAAAAACTCACGGAGATGTTATGAGGAAGAAACCTCGAGAAGAACCAGACTCTAAAATGAACCAAGACTCAGCTGGGTGACACAGAATGTCCATTCATTATAGTTCCATTGTTCTTAAGATTATCAGCTGTTCACTGATAGACACTTAAATCCAAAACTGTTAATGGCAGCCCGAAGCAGATTTGATCTTTTATTATAAATACTAGTGCAAAAACATCTTTAGGCTGTTCATGTGCAGCCAACCTCAGCTGCACCGAGTGGTCTCCAATATTTTAGCAGTAATAATTATTATTCATGAACAATTTGTTTAAAACGTATAAGACATTGCAATTTATTGATGTCTTCAATTTTAATAAAAAAATTATAAATATATTCTGTTTTGACATACAGAAATCTAAATGTTGAATTAGGTTTAATATAGTTTTTATTTAATTATTTACTGTAGATCCATATTGAGCAAGAAAAAAGTGACAGTGACAAGGAATAACACAAGGGCACTGGAATATGAGATTACAATTTTTTTCCTGACCTTGTTAACCTTAAAATCACAGGCAATAATAAAATGGTCAAACAAGGTTTGGAAGTTCCCAGGACTACTACTAATCTCAAATATCCTACATTATTGCTTTATTGTTTTCCTTTCAATAATAAAGCAATGCTGGTGAATATGTATAAATGTGAAACTCTACAGAGACAAAAAAAAAAAAGCAAATGCAAAAGTCTCACCAGTTAATGGTGGCTACCAAGGTGGACAATCCCCACCCCAGGAAATGACATCATTACTCTATAAAGAAAAGACTCATGTTGCAAGTATGCACATTTTATTTTACAACAAAATCAGCATGTTTATAGCAATATATGTTGTTTTCTTCTCTCTAGTTGCTGGTAAGTATTTTTTTTAAAGCAATCAAATGTAAAAATTAAGAAAAACCAATAGAATTGTTTTACATATTGATGTTTTTTTTTACAGTAGCTGTTCGGGGAGTGTCACTGGAGCAAAAAGAACTCTCCATGACAAAGGAAGAGGGCAAAAGTGTATATATCAGCTGCAAGGTGACTGGATTAAGAACTAATTATGTCCACTGGTACCAAAAGAAAGCAGATGAAGCTTTCATAAGGATCCTGTATGTCAAAAAAGATAGCAGACCTGTTCATGATAATAACTTTTCTGAAAAGGAATTTGATGTGAGAATAGAGTTGGATAATTATGACCTGAAAATCACAAAATTGAAGAAAAGCCACTCAGGGGTTTATTACTGTGCCAGCTGGGAGAGCAGTGATGCACAGTGACAGTAAATATTAACAGTGGGTGCAAAAACCCTGATAGTACACACCCACAACAAGCAATGTAGGGGAGTATAAAAATGTAAAAAAAAACACGCACACACACACACACACACACACACACACACACACACACACACACACACACACACACAAACACGTAAAACTCTGCAGGAATCTTACAACTATAGTAAATCAACTTAAACACTGATAACTATTTAAAATTGTGTGTCATCAAATAGAAGAAATATTCTCACTTAAACTACCTTTTAGGTTTACTGTATTTAAGAAATGTGCATCTATAATCATAGAACTGACTTTTTATTGTGAATAGATAACCCTGTGCTGGTATAACAGATCATGGTTCTATGTGTTATTAATGGTAGTGATCATGCCTTTTATCACTTAGACCTGACCTGCAGTCCATATGAATGGGTTACAGTAACTCAGTACACTTAAACAAAAACACTGCATCCTTCTTTTGATCAAGTCAAGTCAAGTCAAGAAGCTTTTATTGTCATTTCAACCATATATAGCTGACGGAGTACGCAGTAGAACGTTCCTCAAGTCATACCTTTGGTTCTACAATCAATATTTACATGGCAGAATCAGTACATCCTAATAGTATGTATGTAGCACAATTACTTTTATTCTTTTAAAAAGGAAGGACCACATATGAACATTGTTGTACATGGTTCAGGTGATTTGTGTCTAAATGCATTCAAGTTCAAACTGAAAGTCTTCACTATGAGGTTGTATTCAATAATTAATTCAACTCTACTATACAACCCCAATTCCAAGTTGGGACAATGTGTAAAATGTAACTAAAAACAGAATGCAATGATTTGCAAATCTCATAAACCCATATTTTTTTTACAATATAACATTAAAAAACATCAAATGTTTTAACTGAGAATATATACCATTTCATTGAAATTGAGGTCATTTTGAATTTGATGGCTGCAACTCTTCTCAAAAACGTTTGTACAGGGCCATGTTAGCCACTTCGTGGCATCACGTCTTCTGTCCGTATACATCTGGGAACTTAGTAGACCAGTTGCTAAGGTTTTGGGAAATGAATATTGTCTTATATGTGTCTGATATAGGGTTCTGTCTGTTCAACTGTTCTGGGTGTCCTTTGTTGTATTTTTTATTTTATGATGCACCAAATGTTTTCAAATAGTGAAAAAATGTTTACATATGTAGAAAAGTTCAGACTGCAGACAGGCCATTTCAGCAACTGGACTCATGCTATTAGACGCAGTATGCAGTTAACATTGTCTTACAGGGCCTTTCCTGAAAAAAAAAAATCTGGATGAAAGTATTTGTTTTTTCTAAAACCTGTATATACTGTTCCTGTTTCCTGTATAGTTCCTGTTCCCTGTTGTTGAACTGTTTGCCGGGAATTTTGTTTGTATCGGCGTTTTAAATTTTTTACAGTTCGTTTTTTTCTCGCTTTCATTGCTTTAAAATAGCAAAATATCGTTTTGATTTCCTGCATTCTTCACTTTCCGTTGGCTCCGTCTCGTCTATTTTTTTATTTTTTTTTTGCTTTCGGAAGAGCGCTTTTTTCCCTGTTTGAGGGTTTGAAAGCAGTGAGCGGAGGACATTCACCAGAACACACACTACAGTAATCACATTAAGGTACGTAAATTCTCTGCTATGTCGAACATCCAGTTCATTCAGTGTGTGAAGTGTGACATGTTTAGTCAGTCTTTCTCCGTTGTTAGCAATCATTTTATCTGTGAGAAGCGTAAGCTAGTTTGCTCTTTGACGGAGAAGATCTTAGCATTAGAGAAGTGCATCCAGAGTCTAGAGAGAAGTAGTGAGTGTGAGAGCAGTCCAGGTTCTGCAGGGGAAAGTCTGGATGCCCTAGGTGAAGTTATTATTCCCCCGACCCTGGCATTAGAGCCCTCGCAGCGGGGCGAATGGGTGACGACTCGGCGGCATACTCGCAAAGCCAAAGCTACGGGAGCACCATTCCTCTCCACTTCACGTGTCCAACAGGTTTGCTCTCCTCTGTGAAGCACCCACTGAGAAACCTGAAAGAGCTCTGGTTTTAGGAGACTCCATTCTGAGGCACGTGAAATTAGCTAGACCTTGTATGTGTATGTGTATACCGGGAGCCAGGGCGCCGGACATAGCAGGTCAGCTTAGATTCTTAGGAAAGCACAGGTTCTCTAAGATAGTTTTTCACACAGGAGCTAATGATATACGCCTTCGACAGTCAGAGGTTACTAAGAGTAATATTATAGAGGTGTGTAAATTAGCGAAGGCAATGTCCGATGCAGTAACATGTTTTGGCCCCATCCCTATGCGATGTGGCGATGTAGCCTACACCAGGTTATGGTCGCTGAACTGCTGGATGTCCGAGTGGAGCTCCAAAAACAATGTGGGTTTCATTAATAATTGGAGCAATTTTGAGGGAAAGGCTGGCCTGTTAGGGCGGGACGGTATCCATCCCACCCGGGAAGGTGCTGCTCTCATTTCTTGTAGTATAGGTGATAGTCTCAGAACGTTACACTCTAGATGATGTAGCGCCCCTTAAGACCAAAATGATCAGGGAGAAAAAATTAGCACAGTGGTATAATGATCATACATGCACCTTAAAACAGACCACTTGAAAATTAGAACGTAAATGGCGTCAAACAAAATTAACAGTATTTCAAATAGCATGGAAGGAGAGCCTCCTAAATTATAGAAAATCTCTTAGTGCTGCTAGATCAGCATATTTCTCCACCCTCATAGAAAATAACAAGCATAATCCTAGATTTTTATTCAGCACGGTAGCAAAATTAACAGGGAATAAAAGCACTGCACTAACATGCACACCATCATTAGGTAGTAATGATTTCATGAACTTTTTTAATAATAAAATTGAGAACATCAGGCAAGAAATCCAGGCGGTTAATATAAATCCAAATTATTTTACAAGTAACCCTGTAGACAGCAGCATAATTATAGCAGACAATCAACTACAAAGCTTCACTCCTATTCATGAGAATGACTTAATTTCATTAATTTCCTCATCAAAATCATCAACCTGCATTCTCGATCCCTTGCCTACAAGTTTCTTTAAACAAATAACTCCAGAGGTAATTGAACCTGTTTTAAAAATAATAAACTCTTCCATTAGCTCTGGTTATGTACCAAAATCCTTCAAACTGGCAGTTATCCACCCCCTTATTAAGAAACCTGACCTTGACCCATGTCAGTTGTCCAACTACAGACCGATATCAAATCTCCCCTTTATATCCAAAATTTTTTTTGGATTCGCTTCCATTGCTATGCTGATGACACACAGCTGTATATTTCAGCAAAGCCAGATGAGAGAGATCAGCTTAACAATGTTGAGAAGTGTGTAAAGGACATTAGACAGTGGATGCTTAATAACTTTCTTCTGCTCAACTCAGATAAGACGGAAGTACTTTTACTAGGACCACATGCAGCTAGAAGTAAACTTTCCGATTACATAGCATCTCTGGATGGTGTTTCTGTTTCAGCATGTATGGCTGTCAAAGACCTTGGTGTGATTATTGACCCTAGTCTTTCCTTTGAGTCTCACGTGAATAATATCACCAGGATCGCCTTCTTTCACCTTAGAAATATTGCTAAAATTAGAAATATGATGTCGTTACAGGATGCAGAAAAACTAGTTCATTCACTTTTGTTACTTCTAGATTAGACTACTGTAATGCTTTACTGTCTGGGTGTTCGAGTAAGTGCATAAATAAGCTTCAGTTAGTTCAGAATGCAGCAGCAAGAGTCCTCACTAGATCTAGGAAATATGACCACATCACCCCTGTTTTAATCAGTCTACACTGGCTCCCAATTGAATCTCGCATTGATTATAAAATACGACTACTGACGTATAAAGCACTTAACGGTCTCGCACTGCAGTATCTGAGTGAACTTCTGTACCAGTATGATCCTCCATGCCTACTTAGATCAAAAGGTGCTGGCTATCTGTTGGTTCCTCAAATAATGAAGACTACAGCAGGGGGCAGATCTTTCTCTTATAAAGCCCCACAGTTATGGAACAGCCTTCCAACCAGTGTTCGGGACTCAGACACAGTCTCAGTGTTGAAGTTGAGGTTGAAAACATATTTATTTAGTCAAGCCTTTGATCAGTAGATTTTTTTCTTAGGTAAAGGCTCAGATCTGGAGGGAACATGGATATAGAGTGTTTAGTGAACTGGTATATTTGTATGCTGTCATCCCCTCACATTCACACGTTCACTCAGGTTTGTTGACGGTGGTGTGGTGGGTCGTCTCTTATCCCAGAGATCCCTCATGTCTGTGTTACCTTCTGGTTCTCCCTTTTAGTTATGCTGCAATAGTGAGTCTTGCTGGAGTCCAAACTGCACAGTGACATTAACTTTCATACAACAATAAGGAGACTTAATAATCCATATCCTTCCCTATCTGTCACCCTCTTCTCTCTCTCTCTCTCTCTCTCTCTCTCTCTCTCTCTCTCTCTCTCTCTCTCTCTCGGTCGAGTTAAACATGCTCCTGAGGCTCCAGTAACCACTGTTCCTGCCCCTCTCCCCTCTGTAGATCTTCCCACTTCGTCCAGGCCTGCCTCTGGATAGTGTTCTCTTGGGACGGTTTCTCATCAACACCTTGGGTGGTTCCATGAAATTCCGGAGTAAGAACGGCCGCTTTGAGGATGGATTGGACTGTAGTTAATGTCAACAGTCTGCTACAATGACTCAGGATACAGTTCGCTTCTGATCATCCTCACTGTACCCCGCAACATTGAATATCTGCTTCAAATGGACATTCGGTGCAACCCAGATGACGATGGGTTACCTCTTGAGTCTGGTTCCTTTTAAGGTTTCTTCCTTATGCCCTCTCGGGGAGTTTTTCCTTGCCACAGTTGCTCATCAGGGACAAACGTACTTACAAAGAACATATTTACTTACAATCACCACATTATCTGTGTAAAGCTGCTTTGAGACAATGTTCATTGTTAAAAGCGCTATACAAATAAAAATAAAATCATTGAATTGAATTGTTCAGCATTGATGAAGCTTTTTCCAAATGTGCAAGCTGCACATTCAACAAGCACTAATATACTCCCATACCATGAGCGCTGATAGCAAGCCAGATGTTGAAGTACTGATTAAACTTTTTTTAATTAAGTGAAAGTAAAGAAGTTTTGGCTCTGACATGTACTTAAGTAAAAAGTAGTTATTACTGCTACCTGTTTTAGCTGTTAACTGGACCTCACATCATAGATAGATAGATAGATAGATAGATAGATAGATAGATAGATAGATAGATAGATAGATAGACAGACAGACAGACAGACAGACAGACAGACAGACATACAGACAGACAGACAGACAGACAGACAGACAGATAGATAGATAGATAGATAGATAGATAGAAGTGATAGCCTAGTGGGTTAATGTCAGTATCCCCACAAGGATGAGGATAGATAGATGTAATAGCCTAGTGGGTTAATGTCAGTATCCTCACAAGGATGAGTTTGAGAGTTTGATTCCTGGTCGAGCTGGTTGCTGTGTTGGTAAACAAAACTTCTGGACCTTGTCCCCTCTGAAAACATTTCAATTCTGTGTTGGATTAATTTCTTGATTTCCTGGTCTTTAATGAAATATAACTCCACCAAAAAAGCACTTCTGTGGTACCTCAGTGGGTTAAGGCTTGTGCCTGAACATGGTCCCTAATATAGTCCACGCTGGTGATAAGGTTTCAAAGCCAGTCCTACATGCCTTCTTTCTTACTGCGCTGGCATGAAACAAAGTATGAACCCTTCAAAAAGCACACATGCTTTTCAGCAGTGGTCGCTCAGTGGTTTAAGGCTTGTGCCTCATCTAAACATGCTTCCCAGTCTGATCTCTACCATGGTTCAGTGGGTTAAGGCTGGTGCCTCACTGATGGTGAGGATCAGGGTTTGAATCCTGCTTTCTGCCTGCTAGTTGCGATGTAGGTTATGTTCCTGCTTCCTAAATCTTTCTTTAGCTTTATATTCTTGTGTTGATGGTTTAAAGGTAGATAGACCTGCTCTAAACAACCTTACCTGTCTTCCCTGATGGTTCAGTGGGTTAAATCAGGTGTCTTGCTTTAGGTGGGGTTCAGGATTCGAGTCCTGCGTTATGCCTGCCGATCAGGATTCACTTCCTACATCTTTTTTAAGCTATATATTTTTGTTTTTAATTGGTTGAGAAGCAAGATAGACCTGCTCTAAATAAGCTTCCTAGCCTGTCCTCACCAATGGTTCAAAGGGTTAAGGTTGGTATCTCGCTGGTGGTGGAGCTCATAGTTTGAATCCTGCTTTCTTCCTGTTATTTACAACTGTTAAATTCTTGTGTTGATGGTTTGAAAAGAATGATAGACCTGCTCTAATCAAGCTTCCCATCCTGTTTTTTCCTGATGGCTTAGTGGGTTAAGGCTGGTACTTTGCTAATGTTGGTGGTCAGGGTTCAAACCTGGCTTTCTGTCTGCTAGTCATGAGGTAGGTTAAATTCCTGATTCCTGCATCTTCATATTCTTGTTTTGATGGGTTAAAAAGAAAGATAGACCTGCTCTAAACAAGCTTCTCAGCTTGTCCTTCCTGATGGTTCAGTGGGTTATTGCGGGTGCCTTGCTAATGGTGTGAATCAGGGTTCGAATCCTGCTTTGTCCATGCTAGTCATGGGTTTGCTTCCTATGTCTGTCTTTAGCATTATATTCTTGTGTTGATGGTTTGAAAGAAAAGATAGACCTGCTCTAAACAATCGTCGCAGCTCGTCCTTTCCGATAGTTCAGTGGGTTAAGACTGGTATTTTGCTGTTGATGGGGTCCAAGGTTCGAATCCTGCTTTCTGTGTTTCTGTCTGGTCTGAATTGCTTGCTTTGAAGCATGAAACAAACGATAAACCCCCCAAAAAAAGAAAGTGTGTTGTGGGTCTTGATGGCTTTGTGATAAAAGCCTTGCCTCTGAGCTCAGAGATTGCTGGTTTGAATCTGGCTTGTCCCCACACTGGGCAACCTGTGTGGAAAGTAATGTCTGGTGAGCAATGGGGTGATTGACTGTAAACAAAGGCTGTGATGACATGCTGCTTCACAGACTCAGAAAAAGTGTGGGTGATAGGTTTTTGGCAGAATTTTTCCCTATATATGCAAAACTAAGTCGATACTTTTCTGAACGTTTTTGCTTCATAACCTGCTGTTTTCAGCTTCTCAGACACCGGGGGGGCAGATGCCCGGATATTGCCCCCCTGCTTCAGGATATGCCCTCCGAAACCACATCCAACCTTCCACGCAGCCATTTCTGACACCTTCCTTACTACGGCCACCAGAACCTTCCACACGCTTAACTTTGAGCCCTGGCCGGGGTTTGAACCGGCAACCTCTCAACCCAGAGGTAAAGCTCTTCCTATTGAGCCACAGGATCTCCTGCAAGAACATGATTTTTAGGACCTTTTTTGCTCTTTTAAAAAACTTTTTAAACAATTTAAAGGAAAGCTAAGGGGGAGGAATCAAACCAGGTGAGTCAGATAGCAGCAACCATTTCACTGACCATTACACCAACACAGGAACGGCAAACAAGCCTTTGCTTATTGGACTCTTGGCTTTTCTATAGTTAGGAGACCAGTGTTTTCTCTTAGATCTTGATGGTAGAGGGTCAAAACTTCTCCTTCCTGTACATTCTCTCAGTAACTGGAAACTATGAGAAGTGACCACATCTCCAACACCTGCACCACTGATATACCATGATTTGCCAGCAACCAATTTTAATGACCTTTCATTGTTCTGTTTTTAAAAACTTCTTATAATGTTCAATATGAAACTAGAAGTAAGAATCGAACCAGGGAAGTCTTTCATCATAGATCACTAATGGCATTACTTCAAAACTCAAAACTTTGTTAGACATGTAAATAAGCAGGAAAGACAGAGACAAAAACAAAGAGACACAGACACAGACACAGCTTTAGAAAGAGTGAGAAACAAATAGAGAGACAGCAAGAGAGAGACATATACGGTGAGAGAGACATTTACTAAAAGAAACAGAGACAATTAGATAGAGAAAATAGAGAGACAAAGATAGCGAGATATAGCCGACTCTTAATGATCTCATTTACTAAATGAGCATATATATATATATATATATATATATATATATATATATATATATATATATATATATAAATACAAAACAAATTAAAAATGTTGTTACCTAATGAATGTGTCCAGGCTGAAGATCCACATATAGAACACAAGCAGAGAAAAGATGATGATGATCAGGAATGTGTCTGTTCTCAGTCATGTTTACATCACTGACTCCCTCTGTCTCATCCACATTAACCCCAAACTTCTTACTGCCTTCTGTGGTGAGTGAGAGTCCGTACTTTATACACCAGTGGATTGAACGCGCAATGACAGGAAATCGGTTGTTTGGCTGAAATCGGCACGCAGTGAAAATAAAAAAATAATATTTCACCAAATCAATGGATTAAAACTGAAGTAACGAGTCTGTTTTGAAAATGTAAGAAGTAAAAAGTACTGATATTTGTGTAAAAATGTAATGAGTAAAAGTAAAAAGTTGGTGGATATATAGTGGAGTAAAGTACTGATACCGAAAAAATCTACTTAAGTACAATAACGAAGTATTTGTACTCCGTTACTTCCCACCTCTGCTGAACAAAGAACAGTTTTCCACTTTGCTTCAGTACATTTAAAATAAGCTTTAGCCCAGAGATAATGGTGGCGTTTTTTTTGGATCGTGTTCTGTCAGCAAGGAAGGGCCAGATTATACTGCAGGTGTGCCAGATTATTTATTCTGTCAGTGACACAAATGGTTGGACCCACATGCAGGACACAGACAGGGGTATGGTGTAAGCAGTCTTTAACAAATGCAGCTTACAGGAGAGAGTAATCAGTTCCCAACAGATCCAAAATAAAATCTATAAAGTCCAAAAACAATCTATACATCCAAAACCAGCAAACAGGGCAGTAGAGGACAGAACTGAACACAGTCCGAAAATTAAGTCCTTAACTCACAGAAACCGGCAAGCAAAGCAAAGCAGGGCAGGCACAAATAAAAAATTCAAGAACAACAAACCAAGAACACAGTCCAGAGTCCTAACGAGGAACAGGGAAAACAGGGCTGATCAGGGAACAGAGGTAGGAAACAGGAAGCAGAACATGCAGAATGGTGAGATAAATCCAAGGACGTGAGGTAATCTGGCAAAGAGTATGTGTTCTCAAAGTCCTTACATATCTGGTAGCGTGAGAAAAGAGACAAAATAGCTGCCAACCTGGGAGTGCACATTGAAAATCTGTGCCCCGTGTAACTAGAATATCCTAATATGTTCACGCATGCCTTTTTCTTTGAATGATAGAGATTTAACCTCCATTTGTGGATGACATGCCAAACTCTGTTCACAGACAGTGATTTCTGGAGGTGTTAATTAACCCATGCAGTGATTTCCATTACAGAATCATGATTGTTTTAAATGCAGTGCCGCCTGAGGGCCTGAAGATCGTGGGCATCCAATATTGATTTTCGCTCTTGTCCCTAGTGCACAGAGATTTCTCCAGATTCTTTGAAGGTTTTGATGATATGTACTGTAAATGATGATATATTCAAATGTTCGTTTTATGTTGAGATTGTTCCACAATTTGTAGAAACAGTCTATCACAGATTGGTGAAGCTCTGCCTATCTTTACTTCTGAAAAACTCAGCCTTAAGATACACCATTTATATCCAATCATCTTACTGCACTGTTGTCAATAAACATAATTAGTTGCAAAATGTTTAACATGTTAATGTTAAATGTTAACTTTTTTAATTACACTATTTTAATTACATTTACGTTTTCCAGACTGTTGTTGCCCTGTCCCTAAATTATTTTGATGTTTTACAACAAAATTACCTTTTTTTCCCCCCTCAAAATATAAAATGTCCTCAGTTTAAGAATTTGATATGTTTTCTATGTTTTATTGTGAATAAAATATGAGTTTATGAGATTTTCAAATCATTGCATTTTGTTTTTATTTACATTTTAAAGAGTGTCCAAATGTTTCGGAATTGGAATTATATATTAAATTAAAGTTAAAATAAATATAAATTTTACATTTTCAAATATGTCTGTACATGTATGTGGATTCTTGTACATAGATTAGTAACCTACAATAAACACTTATTTTACTGCTGGATCTATGGG
Organism: Silurus meridionalis; assembly: GCF_014805685.1. Classification (NCBI taxonomy): domain Eukaryota; kingdom Metazoa; phylum Chordata; class Actinopteri; order Siluriformes; family Siluridae; genus Silurus; species Silurus meridionalis. The sequence goes on from NC_060889.1 coordinate 9,109,336, forward strand.
AAATTCATTCCTTTCTTGCATTAATGTTAGTATTACTTTTCTTTTGCTTGTTTTTTTCACAAATAACTAAAAAGTAACAAATGCATGAGTCTGGGTTACTGTTGGCTGACAAGGTCTCCACCCCAGGAAATGACATCATTACTTTATAAAGAAAAGACTCGTTGCAAATATGCACATTTTATTTTACAGCGAAATCAACATGTTTATAGCAATATATGTTGTTCTCTTCTCTCTGGTTGCTGGTAGGTATTTATTTTAAAAGCAACAAAATAAAAAAATTAAGAAAAAACAATAGAATTGTTTTACATATTGATTGATTTTAGAAAAAGCAAAAAATATAAAAAAGAGAGAGAACCTAATTTAATTGTTTTAAATATTGATGTTTTTCCAGAAGCTGTTCTGGGAGTGTCTTTGGAGCAAAAAGATCTCTCTGTGACTAAAGAAGAGGGCAAAAGTGTGTATATCAGCTGTAAAGTGACCGGATTAAGAACTGATTATGTCCACTGGTACCAAAAGAAAGAAGATGAAGCTCTTAAAAGGATCCTGTATGTAAAAACAAATAGCAAACCTGTTCCTGAGACCAACCATCCTGATGTGAAGGACTTCACTGTGCTGACACAGAATGATAATTTTGACCTGAAAATATCAAATGTGAAGAAAACTCACACAGGGGTTTATTACTGTGCCAGCTGGGAGTACAGCAGTGATGCACATTGATAGTTATTATTCACACTGTGTACAAAAACCATGATAGTACACACCCACTACAGGAAATGATATTTACATGGTATGAAGAAAAATGTAAAAACACACACGTCAAACTCTGCAGGAGCCTTAAACTAAATGAATTCAAACACTAAAGACTTAAATATTCTGACTAAATTACCATGTCTAAAAGAATCAACATCTGTAAACTTAAAAATAAATTTTTATTGTGAATAGATAACCTCATGCTGGTAGAACAGATGTGTGTGTTATTAATGGTATTGACGGTGCTGTCTATCGATCAGACCTGACCTGCAGTTCCATATGAACAAGTCACTGAAGTTCAGCGAAAAAATGTATGCATAAACACTGCATCTAGTTATTTTTAAGAGTCAGCTAGAAATGCCTTTAAGGTTTTAAAACTTACAATTTTATTTAACTATATTTGAACTTATGTTAGAGTTACTATAAGCAGAAATTGTACATTTACAGATATTATTGTACATGTCTGAAGATTTTTGTATCAGATCTGTTTGGAGCAGTTTCCTCTAAGTAACACGATTTAGCAGTGGTGTAGTATAAAAGAAAGTGGTTTTTTTTAATGGCCATATTATTATTATTATAATTTTTATTTGAAACTTAAATCAGATAACATACAAGTATATCACCAACTTCACTGCTGGTCTGGATCTATGGGAAATTCATTCCAAAGTAATAAACCGTATCTACAGTTTAAAGGTAAATTGCTTTTGTTCAATAATTTAAACCTTAATTTAGACATAAAGTGTTTGAGTCGCAAATTCCTGGAAATATAAGCAATGTGGAGAGTGCTGCAACAGAGAATCACACACTAGTGCAGACTGACAGCAGCAAAATGACGTGTTATATTAATGACCAAGGTGCCACAATGTCTTGAACAGAAAACAACAAATGCACAAGTCAGAGTTAATGCTGCCTGCCAATGTGGCCAATCCCCACCCCAGGAAATGACATCATTACTTTATAAGAATTAGACTCATGTCGCAAATATGCACACTTTATTTTACAACGAAATCAACATGTTTATAGCAATATATGTTGTTCTCTTCTCCTTGGTTGCTGGTAGGTATTTTATTTTTAGCAACAAAAAATGACAAAATTAAGAAAAATAAATAGAATTGTTTTACATATTGATTGATTTTAGAAAAAGAAAATAAAATTTAAAAGAAAGAGAAACACATTCAGTTGTTTTAAATATTGATGTTTTTCCAGAAGCTGTTTGGGGAGTGTCTTTGAAGCAAAAAGATCTTTCCATGACTAAAGAAAACGGCAAAAGTGTGTATATTAGTTGTGAAGTGACTGGATTAAGAACTGATTATGTCCACTGGTACCAAAAGAAAAAAGATGAAGCTTTCAAAAGAATCCTGTATGTGAAAACAAATAGCAAACCTGTTCCTGAGACCAACCATCCTGATGTGAAGGATTTTGATGTGCTGACACAGAATAATAATTATGACCTGAAAATAACAAATGTGAAGAAAAGACACTCTGGAGTTTATTACTGTGCCGGCTGGGAGTACAGCAGTGATGCACGTTGACAGTTATTATTCACACTGCGTACAAAAACCCTGATGGTACACACCCACAACAGGAAATTATATTTACATGGTATGAAAAATAAAAATGTAAAAACACATGTTAAAATTAGCAGGAGCCTTAAACTAAATGAATTCAAACACTAAAAACTTTTCTAAATCGTATGTGTCTCGAAATAGAAGAAATATTCCCACTGAATTACCATGTCTTTAAGAATCAACATCTGTAAACGTAGAAATTACTTTTTATTGTGAATAGATAAAGTCATGCCGGTAGAACAGATGTGTGTGTTATTAATGGTATTGACGGTGCTGTCTATCGATCAGACCTGACCTGCAGTTTTATATGGACAGGTCACTGAAGTTCAGCGAAACAATTAAACATAAACAATGCATCTAGTTCTTTTTGAGAGTCAACTAGAAATGCCTTCAAGTTATTAAAACTCAATATTTAATTTGACCCTCTTTTATTTTGTGTTAGAGTTACAATAAACATTCATTGTAAATGTACAAATATTATTGTACATGTCTGTAGATCTTTGTATCAGATCTGATTGGAGCAGTTTCTTCTCACAGTAACATGATTCAGCAGTGGTGTTTCTAAGTATAAAAGATAGCATTTATTTTGTTATGGCCGTATTATTAACTTTTTTTTTTTAAACTTAAAAACAGATAACAAACAGTTATATCACTAACTTTATTGCTGGTCTGGATCTATGGGAAATCGAGTCCAAAGTAATAAACCGTATTTACAGTTTAAAGGTAAATTACTTTTGTTCAATAATTCAAACCTTAATTTTGACATAACGTATTTAAGCCACAAATTCCTGGAAATAAAAGCAATGTGGAGAGTGCTGCAACTTTTTAGAGAATCACACACTAGTGCAGACTGACAGCAACATAATGACGTGTTATATTAATGACCAAGGTGCCACAATGTCTTGAATGGAAAACAACAAATGCATAAGTCAGAGTTAATGCTGCCTGCCAAGGTGGCCAATCCCACCCCAGGAAATGACATCATTACTTTATAAGAATTAGACTCATGCTGCAGAAATGCACACTTTATTTTACAACTAAATCAACATGTTTATAGCAATATATGTTGTTTTTTTCTCTCTGGTTGCTGGTAAGTATTTAAAAATAAAGCAATAAAAGGAACAAATTAAGAAAAATAAATATATTTTTTTACATATTGATTGATATAAGAAAAAGTAAAAAAAGAAGAAAAAGACAGAGAAACAAATTGAGTTGTTTTAAATATTGATGTTTTTTCAGAAGCTGTTTGGGGAGTGTCTTTGAAGCAAAAAGATCTCTCCATGACTAAAGAAAAGGGCAAAAGTGTGTATATTAGTTGTGAAGTGACTGGATTAAGCACTGATTATGTCCACTGGTACCAAAAGAAAGAAGATGAAGCTTTCAAAAGAATCCTGTATGCGAAAAAAAATAGCAAACCTGTTCCTGAGACCAACCATCCTGATGCGAAGGATTTTGATGTGCTGACACAGAATAATAATTATGACCTGAAAATAACAAATGTGAAGAAAAGACACTCTGGAGTTTATTACTGTGCCAGCTGGGACAGCACCACAGTGACAGTTATTATTCACAGCGTGTACAAAAACCCTGATGGTACACAACAACCACAACAGGAAACAACAAATGCATGAGTCTGAGTTAATGTTGGCTGTCAAGGTGGCCAATCCCCACCCCAGGAAATGACATCATTACTTTATAAAGAAAAGACTCATGTTCCAAATATGTACACTTTATTTTCCAACAAAATCAAAATGTTTCTAGCAATATATGCTGTTATCTTCTCTTTGGTTGCTGGTAAGTATTTAGAGAAAATCTATAAAATGAAAAAAACTGAAAAAAAACAAGCAAACAAATAGAATTGTTTTACATGTTCGTTGATTTTAGAAAAAAGCAATAAAAATGAAAAAAGAGAAAAACAAAGAAAAGTGTTTTATAGATTGATGTTTTTCCAGAAGCTGTTCCCGGACTGTTGCTGGAGCAAAAAGATCTCTCCATGACAAAAGAAGTGGGCAAAAGTGTCTATATAAGCTGCAACGTGACTGGATTAAGCTCTGAATATCTCCACTGGTACCAAAAGAAAGAAGATAAAGCTCTTATAAGGATCCTGTATGTGAAACGAAATAGCAAACCTGCTCATGATAATAACCTTCCTGATGCGAAGGACTTCGATACGAGTATACAGAATAATAATTATGATCTGAAAATACCATATGTAATGAAAAGTCACTCAGGGGTTTATTACTGCGCCAGCTGGGACAGAAGTACTGGCACACAGTGACAGTTAATATATACAGTCTGTACAAAAACCCTGATAGTACACACCCACAGTGTATAGTGCATAGGTAACCTCATGCTGGCAGTACAGTTTCTAGATTCTATGTGTTATTATAGGTAGTGCCGGTGCTTTCTATTGATCGACCTGACCTGCAGTCCCATATGAACAGGTCAGATTAGTTCAGTACAGTAGTTCAGTAGTTCACGCTGCATTTTTTTTGGAAGCAGTACCTTTGGTTCTACTCTAAAGTTGTACATGGCAGTATTTGGTGTAATTACTTTTGGCTTTTTTAAAAAAGGACCTCACATGAACATAATTTCTTCACAGTTTAGCTGATTTGAATGTAAATGTCCAATAATTAAGTCAACACCATGAGGTTATATTCATTATTCAATTAAAATCTAGTGCATGATATGGTAGATAGCTAATATCAATGCAAATTTGTCAATTTCCAAATATCCTGTACATGTATGTAGAATTTAATACCAGTTTGTAGCAGTTTAATACCAGTTTATAGCAGTTTTTAGTTGATAGTGTTTCGGTAGTGGTAATTTCTAAATATAAAAAAACAGCATTTACTTTTGTTGCACTCATATTATATAATTTTTTTATTGAAACTTTAAAACATATAATATAATATTAATTATTAATATTATAAAAATGAATTGTAAATGGAATAGTAGCCTGGTTTAGATTAAAAGTGAAGTGTTTGTTCAATAATAAGAAAATACCTCAAATTTTGCCTGGCAAGCAGGCCAATCCCCACCTCAGGAAATGACATCATTACTTTTTATTTCTAGGACTCCAGTTCTATACTAGCATTACTGCAAGACCAGGTGCATTAAAGAGTGCTAAAATAAGAGTATATTACAAACAAATTACAATGTTTTTAGCCATATATGCCGTGCTTTTCTCTTTGGTCACAGGTAAGTATTATAGCACAGGAAAAAACCCTACAACCCAGATGTGCTGTTTTATTGATTTTTTTTTTTTTTTTTAACAGAAGCTGTTCTGGGAGTGATACTGGAGCAAAAAGATCTCTTTATAACAAAAGAGGAGGGCAAAAGTATGTATATCAGCTGCACTGTGAAACAATTATCCACCACATATGTCCACTGGTACCAAAAGAAAGAAGGAGAAGCTCTGAGAAGGATCCTATATGTCAGCGATGGAAGCAAACCTGTGCATGATACCAGCCATCCTGAAGCAAAGGACTTTGATGTGAGAAAACAGTCTGAAAATTACGATCTGAAGATAGCAAACCTCAAGAAAAGTCACTCAGGGGTTTATTACTGTGCCAGCTGGGAGACCAGCTCCCACACTGACAGTAAATATTCACAATGTGTACAAAAACCCTGATATGTATTAATACTGTTTTTTTATATTTCTCTGCTACATATACAATTATAGACTTATATTTACATTATTTACTAAATAAACATCAGACCTTTCTCCAAAATTACAGTAAAGTGTGCTTTTTTTGCATATCTATTAAAAATTGGCATGGGAGAGCCTCTAACCAGTTAAATTGCTTACAGTAATGGGAGTCTATTCCATGTGGGACCTGTCCTTAACAAATTTAGATTACATTTTGCTGTAATTTACGCTGAGTGGCTAGCGATTCAATATTTCAGAAAACCATTGGGTAGGCACACGTCCTAGAGTTTAACAATGGTCTTAAGAATGGTATGTGCTTTTTGAGCATCACACATTTGCTGCCAATTTGCTCGTATAATTCCCTCCACTCTTCTGGGAAGATGTTCCACTGGATTTTCGAGTGTGCTTATTGGCATTTGTGTTCATCAGCATCAAGTATAATATAATTGGATTAAAATGTCTATGGGAATATGCAGTACTCTTCACTTTGGTAAATATGATATTACAGCAAAAGGCAGTGGTAGTTTAGAGGATAAGACACTGGATTTCGACTTAAATACATCTATAATAATTAATGGTTTTTAATCAGTAGTCAGTGCTTGAATATTTAACACTATTAAATAAATGATGATGGTACAGATAAATAACATTTATATCATCTTCATAAATTTATTTAGTATTAGTAAAAAAAAAGAAAAAAGAAAAAATGCTGTTTATTAAAATGACATCCTATCAGGATTATGGACAGAGAGCCAGATTTCCCAGCAGCCAATACATTAACATGTCTTGATCACATGTCACTGATGACACACCTCTGATTCCAATTCACTGCTGCTTCACTGCATTAGCCCTAATATACAGCCACACCCTTCACAAAACTGAAAACGTTTGTCCCCCATTGTGTTGTTATTTTAGTTTAATGGTTCAGGATAAGGGTTTTGCATTTTTTGTGATATATATTGTACTTTTGCACTAAATATTATTATTAAATATTATCTGCACTTGCAACCCCTTTCCTCTTTTTTTTATGTCACATGTTCACAGATATATTTCAGACCAATGGAGCATAATAAGACACAAGCACAAGGCTGAAGGAGCATGTGGTAAAAACCAAGAGGTTGTATTGTAATTGTAGATCTTGTGTATTAATTTTGATGTCAAATTTAATTTGTATAATGTTTAAATATATGCTATATAGTATATGTATAGCCTTTGAAAAAAAACCTGGTTTAAATGTCATCGTTTGAGACGTTTGGAGTGCCTACACAGAGCACTGGCCTCATACCCATGTTTTACTTTTGGAATAAAATGAAATGATTGCCAAAATTTGGAACACATTTATTTATATAATTTAAAAAAATGTGCATGTAAGGGAACAGAAACATAATTTAACGATTATGTATTTATTATAGCGGTTGGTACGAGACCAGGACATTTTTCAAAAAATTTTCTAAAACCCCCCAAAAAAAGTTTATCACTGTTAAATTCTAACCAATTCTTACTTGAAACATAAGTGAATTTATAATTTCTGTAGGTGGCAGAATGTCTTGCAATATTGGATTCATGTTGGTTGACAAGATGGCCAATCCCCACTCAAGGAAATGACATCATTACTTTATAAATAAATGTCTTGCATACTTAAGCATTAATGCAAATACAGGTGCAATAAAGGGTAGTGAACTGTAGGCATATTTTATTTTACATCCAAATAAAAATGTTTATATTCATATATGCTGTTTTCTTCTTTTTGAACACAGGTAAGTATAGAGTATATCACTGCAATAGAAATATAAAACGAGAAAGAAAATTGTAGAATTTATTGTGTATTTTTTAATAGAAGCTGTTCTGGGAGTGAAACTGGAGCAAAGATATCTCTCTGTGACAAAAGCTGTGGGTAAAACTGTACATGTTAATTGCAAAGTGAGCGAATTATCCACCACATATGTCCACTGGTACCAAAAGAAAGAAGGTGAAGCTCTCACAAGGATCCTGTATGTCAAAGCAGGAAGCAAACCCGAACATGATACTAACCATCCTGAAGCAAAGGACTTTAGTGTGAGGATAGAGTCTAATAACTTTGACCTAAAAATAGAAAACCTGAAGAAAATTCACTCTGCAGTTTATTACTGTGCCAGCTGGGAGTATAACGACCACAGTGGCAGTAAATATTCTCAGTGTGTACAAAAACTCTGATAGAACATAATCTCAAGGAAACTCTTCAGAGGCCGGGTCTGAATGCCTTAAGTTTCTAAGCATTATTAAAAAATACACATAAGCAATATGCTTAACAGTAGGCCTAATTACTCGAGAACAAGGCATGTGAGAAAACGTGAAATAACAAGTTAAGGTAGATGCTTAATATTATTTTTGTTACAAATTATGCCTTCAATACAGGACCAGCAAGGTCTTCTCTGCTGGCCTAAACACTATCAGATTAATGTTACTAATATTCCCAATATTTGTTTACCAGTGTTTCTTTCGGGTGCACTGCTACAAGTGTCTGTTTATGTTGGAGTTTCTATCTAATCAGATTTCAGCCATTACATTATATGTTTCCAGGATCTATATCTGCTGTGAGGCCTTTAATTAACACTGTGGGCACTTGCAGCAGACGCTGTTGCTTTAACCAATCCGATTGCGTCGAGCAGGGATCCAATAACACAACATTTTCATTTCCTCTGACTGTATGTTTAAAGAGTGCACTAGTCAGAGCAAACTACACAAGCTCAAATATATTCATGTGAATTTAATAACTGTTTTATCATTACATATTTTTCCGTAAAACTTAAATTTTTCTATTACCATGGTGTTATAATGATGGTATTAAGGGGTGGATTGATTCAGGTAGGACACCACTGAAGGCCTAGGTGTGAAATGCATGACCTGCCACTGGGTGTCAGTGACAAATGATATTTCCCTGCAACTTTGCCCATTCGATCAATGCAGATGTGACTTATATGCAACAAATGCAAAAATTCCTCTGCACCTTGCCACAATATCTAGTGAGGTTTATCACTAACTAACTTCTATGCATTTGGTGTAGGAGCTCTCAAAAAAAACTTCCTTTTGCTTCTATGGGTTTACCACGCAACCATACACTATAACAGTTTTTTTCTCTAATTAAATGACAGATGAGCCAACTGCCATGTGAATCTGGAATAATCTACACAGGTGTTTTGAACTATCTAAAAGAGACTTCCTAGAAACTGTGCACCCCTTCCCCCATCCACTCTATTATCTAATTATTAACTAATCTGTTATTAATGCTATTGATGCTATTACTTTTTTGCCTAATACCTATTAGACCTTCCCGGCAGTCAAAGATAAATAAGTCCCTGTGTTAAAGCAGTCATTGTAATTCAACTTACAAATAATGGATTTTATCCCTTTGGTGTTAAACACCATCAGTACATGTGATAACATTTTCTGTGCTTTGTGGGCTGGTTTATGGTTTGCCACTAAATGTGCATAAATAGATATACAACCTTCATGAAAACAATGGTTTGTGTCTGGACTGATTGAAACACTGTTTATCGGCACCTTATAATGGGTGCGAGTAAATGGATATATTGTCCCCCTCAATCAGTAACAATTATGCAACTAAAATGTTCTATTTATTTAATAATATATTAGCTAAAAAATAAAAAAATAAAGAAAGAAATGAAAGAAAAGCATATTGTATAATAACTTTAACCTTAAACTACAAATTCTGCATCAAGCACTCTTGGACTCTGTTGGCAAGGCGTCTACTTGCTCCAAGGGCTGCCATATCCTGGTTAACCATGTAACTTCTTCATCTTCACTTCACTAACTAAGACCATAGTAACCTCAAAATTCCAAATAACATTAAAAAAGGAAGTTTTTTTTTATCAAAAACTTTGAATAAGCATTTAATTAGATGGCCTCAATGAAAAAAACTATAAGCTAAACATTCCTAGAACTACCTCAAATACCGAATGTCTTGCATTCTTGTTTATTAGTATAAAATTTTCCTTCAGTAATAATGATTAGAAAATAATTCATACACCATGTCTGGGGATTAATACTGGCTGGGTGACTTGTTTGCCAATCCCCTCCCCAGGAAATGACATCATTACTTTATAATAGAGATGTATGTTGTAAACTTGCTGTAAACAGATGAAATAAAGTGCTGAACTAAGAGCATATTTTATTTACCAAATCAAAATGCCTATAATCATATATGCTTTTTTCCTCTTTTTGGTCACAGGTAAGTATCACAGCATAGCAATAAAAATAAATAAAGAAAGAAAGAAAGAACAGAAAAGTAAATATCAGAGTTTACAGAATTTTTGTTTGTGTTTTTTTTTTTTTTTTTTACAGAAGCCATTTTGGGAGTAACACTGGAGCAAAAAGATCTCTCACTGACAAAAGATTTAGACAAATCTGTAACTATTAGCTGCCATGTGACCGGGTTAACGACTGAATATGTCCACTGGTACCAAAAGAAAGAAGGTGATGCCCTCAGAAGGATTATCTATGTAAAAACTGGAAGCTCAGCTGTTCCTGATAATAGCCATCCTGAAGCAAAGGACTTCAGTGTGAGGATACAGTCTGATAATTATGATCTGAAGATAGCACGCCTCAAGAAAAGTCACTCAGCAGTTTATTACTGTGCCAGCTGGGAGACAGGCTCCCACAGTGAGAATAAATATCCACAGCGTGTACAATAACCTGCACTGTACACAACTACAACAGAAATTCTGATTTAATATATACACATGAAACTCTAAAGGAGCCTCAAAACAACATATATTTAAACACTGATAAATATATATATATATATATATATATATATATATATATATATATTAAATATATAAAAATTCTATACAAGAAAAAAAACATATTATTGACAATATCAAGGATTAAATTGTTTTATATACAATTAGTTCATAAATGAATGTTACATATTCTAGTAAATCTTTACAATAAGGCTACATTAGTAAACACAAATGGAAATCCACAGCGACTATATATGCAGTATGTATAATATCATATAAATATTATGCGGGTGGGTTTGTTGGGTCTGTGTGAATCAGAACATCTAAGGTTCTATGTCAAAAAACTTTTTGAAAAACAACTGCACTAAACAATGTAGCTACACCTAAGCTGAGATGGAAAAAGAGGGGAAAAAAAACACCCTGGTAACAGTCCATATAAATGCATGGAAGAAAAAGTATTTCTTACTATTAAACAGTTCTTACAGTAGCTACGAGACTCCCAGTAGCAAGAAAATGTAGTGTACAGTAGCAAGTAAACTAGAAACAAAAATTCTAACAGTGGAAACAGCAACTTCATGTGCTTTTTTATGTACCAAAATTCAGACCCACAAAAAAGTGAAAAGTATTAACTTAAAGTCAGATGTTTTAAGACCCATCTAATGATAAAAAAATAATTAATATAATATAATAAATAATATAATATTATTAATAAAAATTTTTATCTTATAAGCAAACCTATATTTAATGGCAAATATCTTGAAATGTTGTTAATATTGTTTGTTCATTATTCATTAAATAATAAATGCATGTCTGGGTTAATGCTGAATGACAAGGTGGCCAACCTCCACCCCAGGAAATGACATCATTACTTCATAAAGGAAAAGAATCATGTTTTACAGCATTCATGAAATATAGGTGGTGAAATACAAACATATTTTATTTTACAAGAAAATCAAAATGTCTATAGGCACATACACTGTTTTACTCTTCTGTCTGGTCACAGGTAAAGATCATATCACAGCACTAAACTGAAAAAGAGAAAAAATTTAGCATATGCTGCTCCCAGATTGTTTAAAATTTAAAATAAATTTTTTTAAATATGATACCAAAATGATTTTTTTTTTTTTTTTTCAGAAGCTGTTTTGGGAGTGGAACTGGAGCAAAAAGATCTCTCCATGACAAAAGTGGAAGGCAAAACTGTAAGTATCAGCTGCAAAGTGACCGGATTAACCACTAGCTATGTCCACTGGTACCAAAAGAAAGAAGATGAAGCCCTAAAAAGGATTCTATACGTTAAAAAAGGAAGCTCAGCTGTTCCTGATAACAGCCATCCTGAAGCCAAGGATTTCGATGTGAGAATCCAGTCTGATAATTATGATCTGAAGATAACAAACCTGAAGAAAAGTCACTCAGCAGTTTATTACTGCGCCAGCTGGGCAGACTCGCACAGTGAAAGAAAATATCCACATCTTGTACAGAAACCTGCACTGTACACAACCACAACAGAAATACAGCTTTGAATTTATACACAAAACTCTACAGGAGTCTTAAAACAAAATCTATGCGAACAATGATAACTTCAAAATTTGATTTGTTTCTAAAATAAATGCTTAGTCCTAAATAATTGCTCACAGTTAACATCTGTGTCTTGTAGTGATGGGAAGTTTGGATCATTTTAGTGAATTGGTTCCTTGAATCTCGTCAAAATGAACAAATCTTTATTGAGTCATTCACTTCATTTTGTTCCTTTGATTTAAAATAAAATAAAATGTTACATTTTTAATAAGCATCCATCAAAAATGTATATATGTATATACAGTGGAACCCGGTTATCTCGCCCTCGGTTACCTCGACAACCCTATTAAGTCGACGTTTTTGAAGTGAAACCGCCAAATTCTCGCTTTTTCTAAGCATTTTTTATCGGTTATGTCGATAAAAAAAATCTTTTTTTATGTCGCCGAACCCTAATATCTCGAGCACAAGGGGGGAAAAATTTGCCATTTAACGTCGGTTATCTCGGTGCAGCCGCAGAAGAACTCGCAGAAGTGGCGGAAAAATCAAGGCTTACAGCTGCTACAGGTGTTGTATTGTATACTGGTGAATCTCTGCTGTTAGTTAGTGCTAGTGTTCGTAGTGTTAGTAGGGGCTTTGGGAAGAAAAGCGCAGCCGTTGAGAGAGTGCCGGTGGGAAGGCACGTACCGGGATACGCATGCGCGATAACAACGACCGCCGTGAACCAACATATACCAACAATAACGGACAGTGAGAGTGTGGAAGTTTAAATAGGAGCTGGTGATGATGATAAACGAGCACCATATGTGCGCGATTGAAGCCGGGAGCTTCAGAGAAAGCGGCCGAGAAAACACCTGACACGCTGAAGGGGGCGCCGAAGGGGGCGTGGCAGGTGGATTCCTGACAGATAAACATATACTGTATGTATTTTTATAGCATGCCTTCATCAAAACCTTCAAAAACACGTGCATGCACATTCTCATTTATTAACGCACATCATGTACATAAAGAAATTTCAAGCACGTTAATATATTGCCGCCATTTTGATTTTCGTTTATCTCGATCATCGGTTACCTCGATGCTTTTTGGCGACCCCCTAGGACATCGACATAACCGGGTTCCACTGTATAACTGGTTTAACCTCCGACGACCTGGGTGTCCACATACGTGGACATTGTGCACAATGGTGTCTTTATTGTTTTCTGTAGATACAGACCGAGTGTCCACATAAGTGACATCATTTTTTTCCAAGAAGAGCTTCATGTTCAAAGAAAATATATGGTTATTATAATTATTGGTTCTTCCTAACCCCAAATAACTGGAAGAAATCTAAAATGCAGCCAAACCAAAGCTCAGGTCTTAGGAGGATAATGTCTATGGGAGTAACTTACTGTAATAAAAGAAGCTTTGACTATTCTACTAGTCTGTTTTCTGTGTAATGCACTGCATAGCGTCTATGGGATTCACATGATGAAAGAACGAATGACTCGGACTAGAAGAGTCAATCGGTGAATTACTCAATTCTGTTTTCTGTACATAACCTACAAGGATTTTGAGATGTTTTGCATATGGGCGTCTAGTGGAAAATAAACGAATCACTCTTTGAGACTACTCATTCTTCACATTAAAGAATCAACAAATCATTTATGAACAACCCATCACGAGTGTCTTGAAGTTTCAAAATCTGTAAAAGTTGAAATGACATGCTATCTTCTTTCCCTACTACAATATGGCTAAACATGCATAGTGTAGTAGCCTAAGGAATTCAGCAGCATACAGTAGATCACCCGTATGAGTCTGTGCCACTTAAATATACAATTTGTACAAAGAAAAAAATATATTCATAACAATGACAACAACAAACAACCAGTCTATAAAATAATTAATGGTCACCTAATATAAATTATTATATGTATTGTTTTCCTAAGTGTACTGTAAGTAAATCAAAGCAATTCAGTTCAATGTTATTTGTATAGTGCTTTTTAAAATGGACATTGTCTTAAAGCAGCCTTCCACAGATAAAGCGGTAATAAGGTTACTGTATATAAAAGAATGTGTAAGCTTATTGCATATTAGGTAGTTCTCATTGTGTCACTGTTTAAAAACACTATACAGCGTGATCATGGTGTAAGAAAGATCTAAGACATACTTACAAAAAGCAAGACTAAATAAATGTGTTCTCAGTTTAAACATGTCTGAGTTCCGAACACTAATTACAAGGCTGTTCCAAAACTGTGGGGCTTTGTAAGAGAAATCTCTGCCCCCTGCTGTAGTCTTTATTATTTTAGATACCAACAAATAGCCTGCACCTTGTGATCTAAGTGGGTGTGGTGGATTATAATTAATAAGATATATTTATACTATCTGGTCTATTGATACAAAATTATTCAATATATCTCCATTTTATTTTTTAAACATATATGAAAACCTATACTTATTGACAAATATCTTGCAATGCTCTTAGTATTCTATGTTCAGTAATAATTAAATAACAAATGCACCAAGTCTGGGTTAGAGGTGGATGACAAGGTGGTGAATACCCAATGCAGGAAATGACATCATTACTTCATAAAGGATAAGAATCATGTTCTGCAGCATTAATGCAAAACAGGTGGTGAAATAATAACATTTTATTTTACAACCAAATCAAAATGTCTATAGGCATATACACTGTTTTACTCTTCTGTTTGGTCACAGGTAAAGATCATATCACAGCAGCAAACTGAAAAAGAGAAAAAACATAACATATGATGCTCCCAGAATGTTTAAAAATAATAGAAATGTATTCGGTTTTATTGATTAATGATTTTTGTCTTTACAGAAGTTGTTTTGGGAGTGACACTGGAGCAAAAGGATCTCTCCATGACAAAAGAGGAAGAGAAAAGTTTGTATATCAGCTGCAATGTGAAAGGATTAACCACGAGCTATGTCCACTGGTACCAAAAGAAAGAGGGTGAAGCATTCAAAAGAATTCTATATGTAAAAACAGGAAGCCCAGCTGTTCCTGATAACAGCCATCCTGAAGCCAAGGATTTCGATGTGAGGATACAGTCTGATAATTATGATCTGAAAATAGCAAACCTGAAGAAAAGTCACTCAGCAGTTTATTACTGCGCCAGCTGGGCAGGCTCCCACAGTGAGTGAAAATATCCACAGAGTGTACAGAAACCTGCACTGTACACAACCACAACAGAAATACAGTTTTGAATATATACAAATTAAACTCTCCAATAGTCTCAAAGCAAAATTTATTTAAACACTATTAACTTATTTTTTAATATGTTTCTAAAATAAATGGTCAATCTTAAAAAAAAATTTCCAGTGAACATCTGTGCTTTGAAGTCTTCTTCTTCTTTTTCTTCTTATTCTTTCGGCTTCTCCCATTAGGGGTCGCCACAGCGGATCATCCTTTTGATTCGTGATCCGCATATGTTTTATTTTGAAGTCTTAATATCTAAAAAAATAAAGAAATACATGTTTTCTTCTTTCCTTTTCTGCACTGTGTAAACATGCATAGGTTATTAACCTATGGAATGTATCATCATAGATCTATTGGTCTTACAGAATACATATCTACCACTTAGATATATAATATGTACAAGAACAAAATAAAAATATTACTGACAATGACAGGGATTGGATTGTTTTTCACATATTATGAATTATGATTCCTAAATGTTTATTTAGAGAAGTAAAATGTGTAATTATAGTTTTATATATTCTAGTAAAACTTAACAATAAAGTGACATTACTAAACACAAAAGAAAATCCATCCACTTCTAAAGGTCACTGGGTACAGGGAATATATGCATTATGTACAGTATATCAACATATAATATGCTATTAGTATTAGTATTGTAGTAGTAGTATTGGTTGTTTATTATTCATTAAATAACAAATGCAACAAGTCTGGGTTAATGGTGGATGACAAGGTGGCAAATGCCCACCCCAGGAAATGACATCATTACTTCATAAAGGAAAAGAATCATATTCAACAACATTACTGCAAAATACAGTTGTGAAATCCAAACATATTTTATCTCACAACCAAATCAAAATGTATTTCGGCATATACGCTGTTTTACTCTTCTATTTGATCACAGGTAAAGATTATATAACAGCACTAAACTGAAAAAGGGGGAAAACACAATATAAGACCCTCCCAGAATGTTTAAATGAATAATAGAAAACATAGCAAAATATCTGTTTTATGCATTAATCTTTTGTGTTTTTTTTATTATTATTTTTTACAGAAGCTGTTTTGGGAGTGGAACTGGAGCAAAAAGATCTCTCCATGACAAAAATGGAAGGCAAAACTGTAACTATCAGCTGCATTGTGACTAAATTATCCACTAGCTATGTCCACTGGTACCAAAAGAAAGAAGGTGAAGCATTCAAAAGGATTCTATATGTAAAAAAAGGAAGCCCAGCTGTTCCTGATAATAGCCATCCTGAAGCCAAGGATTTTGATGTGAGGACAAAGTCTGATAATTATGATCTGATGATAGCAAGCCTGAAGAAAAGTCACTCAGCAGTTTATTACTGCGCCAGCTGGGAGACAGGCTACCACAGTGAGAATAAATATCCACAGCATGTACAGAAACCTGCACTGTACACAACCACAACAGAAATACATATTTTAATATGCATGCATGAAATTCTCCAATAGTCTCAAAACAAAATTCATTTAAACACTCATAACATCAAAATGTTTTAAAGTCTTAATATTTGGAAAAAGTAGAGATGACGTTTTCCTCTTTCTCTTACTACAATATGGCTAAACATGCATAGTGTACAAGCCTAAGGAATGCAGCATCATAAATCACTCAGTCTAACAGTATAAAGTATAAACTTAAAGTAAGACATTTTAATACCAATCTAGTGATACAAAATGTATCAACATCCCTCCAGTTTATACATTTTTTTATTTTTTTTATTATAAGCAAACCTATGATTAGTTGGCTTGAATCAATGAGAAATATTTCTTAACTACAACGGCAAATGTCGTGCAACGTTCTTAGTACTGTTTGTTCATTAATCATTAAATAACAAGTCTGGGTTAGAGGTGGATGACAGGATGGCCAACCTCCACCCCAGGAAATGACATCATTACTTTATAAAGGAAAAGAATAATATTCTACACCATGAATTCAAAAACAGGTGGTGAAAAAAGAACATCATCTATTTTACAACCAAATCAAAATGTCTTTGGGCATATATGCTGTTTTACTCTTCTATTTGGTTACAGGTGAAGATCATATCACAGCACCAAACTGAATAATTCTAAATAATAGAAAACATGATAACAAAATGGCTGTTTTATCGATTAATATTATGTTTTGTTTTTTACAGAAATTGTTCTAGGAGCGTCAGTGGAGCAAAAAGATCTCTCCATGACAAAAGGGGAAGGCAAAAGTTTGTATATCAGCTGCAAAGTGACTGGATTATCTAGTAGCAATTATGTTCACTGGTACCAAAAGAAAGAAGGTGAAGTTTTTACAAGGATCCTGTATGTCAAAAGTGATGGTCAAGCTATTCAAGATACTAACCATCCTGATGCCAAGGAATTTGATGTGAGAATTCAGTCTGATCACTTTGATCTAAAGATACCAAAACTGAAGAAAAGTCACTCTGCAGTTTATTACTGTGCCATCTGGGATGGTGCCACAGTGACAGTAAACATTCATTGTGTGTACAAAAACCCTGATGGTACACACCCACAAAAGGAGCTCTATGCCAACAAATTAACTGCATTTTTAAACATTTAGACCATGTAAAATAAGACTGTGGTGTTACATATTTTATTTGGTATTTACAATAAGTCTAGATTAGTGCACAAGAGGATAGAAATAAGGTTAACCAGAATTGACATAGAATTGGAATAGAATATACAAACCCGATTCCAAAGAGGTTGGGACACTGTACAAATTGTGAATACAACCAGAATGCAATGATGTGGAAGTTTCAAATTTCAATATTTTATTCAGAATACAACATAGATGACATATCAAATGTTTAAACTGAGAAAATGTATCACTTCATCATCATACCAACACATCTCAAAAAAGTAGGGACAAGGACATGTCTACCACCTTTTTTTTTTTTTTTTCATTTTGCTAGCTTGGGGGTTTCAATTGAGCAGAAATGTATTATGCCGAAACAGCCATTTTAAGTAGGTAGCGGATGTAGGTAAGACATGTGCCCGAGGCATCTAGAGATGCATCAAGAGTGAGTCATATACAGATATGGCAGAGAGAATCCGGGAATTTTCCACAATAAAACATTGTTCAGAATCAGATAATAAATAAAAATGGAAATAATGTAAGTTATGTATTCTTTCTGTGCGGCCCGGTACAAATTGACCCACGGACCGGTGCTGGTCCGCAGCCCGGGGGTTGGGGCCCACTGTTTTAGAGAATAAAAAGACACCCACAAATTGTGGAGTAGTCTGAGCAACCCTCTGCCTGACCAATCGCAACCCACAACATGCTCCACACTCACACATCCCTGATGACCCACTGCACTTTTTGATAGCACCATTGCTACACTATCATTTTATCATAACACTAGAGGAGAATGCTGGCAGAAGTATCATGTAAATACACACACACGCACGCACGCACACTCACACACAGTATCGAGCAAAAGGTTTTAGGCAGGCAGTCAGGTATGAAAAAATATAACAGTAAAAAGATCCAGAATATTAGCCCCAAAAAAAAATATATATTTTTTTTTAATACCAATCTATGAAGAAACAACAATGTATCAACATCTATCCATTTTATTTATTTATTTTAACATATAAACAACCCTATTATTATGTGGCCTGAATCAATGAAAAACATTATTTTTATACTTCTACTGCAAATGTATTGTAATGAGCTTAATATTGTTTGTTCAATAATCATAAAATTACAAAAGCACCAAGACTGTGTTATGGTGAATGACAAGATGACCAATCTCCACCCCTGGAAATGACATCATTAATTCATAAAGATAAAGAATCATGTTCTACAGCATTAATGCAAAACAGCTGGTGAATTAAGAACATATTACACTTATCAAAAATGTCTATGGGCATATACGCTCTTTTTCTCTTCTGTTTAGTCACAGGTAAAGATCATATCACAGCACAAAACTAAAAAGAGAAAGGACATAACATAGAGAATGTTTTCAAAATATTAAAAACATGGTACCAAAATAGCTGTTGTATGAATAAATCTTTCTTTTATTTAATGTATTTAATTATTTTTCACAGAAGTTGTTCTGGAAGTGAAAGTGGAGCAAAAAGATCTCTCCATGACAAAAAGGGAAAACAACACTGTAAGTATCACCTGCGAAGTGCCTAAATTATCTGACAGCGATTATGTCCACTGGTACCAAAAGAAAGAAGGTGAAGCTCTTACAAGGATCCTGTATGTCAAAAGAGATGGTCAAGCTGTTTATGATACTAACCATCCTGACGCCAAGGAATTCAAGTGAGGATCCAGTCTGATCACATTTTCTAAAGATACCAAAACTGAAGAAAAGTCACTCTGCAGTTTATTACTGTGCCATCTGGTATGGTGCCACAGTGACAGTAAACATTCATTGTGTGTACAAAAACCCTGATGGTACACACCCACAAAAGGAGCTCTATGCCAACAAATTAACTGCATTTTTAAACATTTAGACCATGTAAAATAAGACTGTGGTGTTACATATTTTATTTGGTATTTACAATAAGTCTAGATTAGTGCACAAGTGGATAGAAATAAGGTTAACCAGAATTGACATAGAATTGGAATAGAATATACAAACCCGATTCCAAAAAGGTTGGGACACTGTACAAATTGTGAATACAACCAGAATGCAATGATGTGGAAGTTTCAAATTTCAATATTTTACTCAGAATACAACATAGATGACATATCAAATGTTTAAACTGAGAAAATATATCACTTCATCATCATACCAACACATCTCAAAAAAGCAGGGACAAGGACATGTCTACCACCAGTGTTTTTTTTTTCATTTTGCTAGCTTGGGGGTTTCAATTTAGCAGAAATGTATTATGCCGAAACAGCCCTTTTAAGTAGGTAGCGGATGTAGGTAAGACATGTGACCGAGGCATCTAGAGATGCATCAAGAGTGAGTCATATACAGATATGGCAGAGAGAATCCGGGAATTTTCCACAATAAAACATTGTTCAGAATCAGATAATAAATAAAAATGGAAATAATGTAAGTTATGTATTCTTTCTGTGCGGCCCGGTACAAATTGACCCACGGACCGGTGCTGGTCCGCAGCCCGGGGGTTGGGGCCCACTGTTTTAGAGAATAAAAAGACACCCACAAATTGTGGAGTAGTCTGAGCAACCCTCTGCCTGACCAATCGCAACCCACAACATGCTCCACACTCACACATCCCTGATGACCCACTGCACTTTTTGATAGCACCATTGCTACACTATCATTTTATCATAACACTAGAGGAGAATGCTGGCAGAAGTATCATGTAAATACACACACACGCACGCACACTCACACACAGTATCGAGCAAAAGGTTTTAGGCAGGCAGTCAGGTATGAAAAAATATAACAGTAAAAAGATCCAGAATATTTTTTTAATACCAATCTATGAAGAAACAACAATGTATCAACATCTATCCATTTTATTTATTTATTTTAACATATAAACAACCCTATTATTATGTGGCCTGAATCAATGAAAAACATTATTTTTATACTTCTACTGCAAATGTATTGTAATGAGCTTAATATTGTTTGTTCAATAATCATAAAATTACAAAAGCACCAAGACTGTGTTATGGTGAATGACAAGATGACCAATCTCCACCCCTGGAAATGACATCATTAATTCATAAAGATAAAGAATCATGTTCTACAGCATTAATGCAAAAACAGCTGGTGAATTAAGAACATATTACACTTATCAGAAATGTCTATGGGCATATATGCTCTTTTACACTTTTATTTGTTCACAGGTAGCAATCATATTACAGCACTAAAAATTTAAAGGAGAAAACATACTTTATTTAAGATGATGCCATAATGGTTTCTAAATAATAGAAAATATTTACACCAAATTGGCTGTTTTATGAATTAATGTTTTTTCTTTTTTAACAGAAGATGTTCTGGGAGTGAAACTGTATAATTACAAGTGACCTGAATCATTTCTTTAAATACTTCTAATGGCAAATGTTCTTAGTATTGTTTGTTCAATAATCATAAAATTACAAAAGCACCAAGACTGTGTTATGGTGAATGACAAGATGACCAATCTCCACCCCAGGAAATGACATCATTACTTTATAAAGGAGAAGAATCATATTCTACAGCATTAATGCAAAAACAGGTGGTGAAATAAAAACATTTTATTTTACAATCAAATCAAAATGTCTATAGACATATACGTTCTTTTACTCTTCTGTTTAGTCACAGGTAAAGATCATATCACAGCACAAAACTAAAAAGAGAAAGGACATATACAGAATGTTTTCAAAATATTAAAAAACATGGTACCAAAATAGCTGTTGTATGAATAAATCTTTCTTTTATTTAATTTATTTAATTATTTCTTCACAGAAGTTGTTCTGGAAGTGAAAGTGGAGCAAAAAGATCTCTCCATGACAAAAAGGGAAGACAAAACTGTAAGTATCAGCTGCAAAGTGCCCGGATTATCTGACAGCGATTATGTCCACTGGTACCAAAAGAAAGAAGGTGAAGCCCTTACAAGGATCCTGTATGTGAAAGGAGATGGTCAAGCTGTTTATGATACTAACCATCCTGACGCCAAGGAATTCGAAGTGAGGATCCAGTCTGATCACATTTTTCTAAAGATACCAAAACTGAAGAAAAGTCATTCTGCAGTTTATTACTGTGCCATCTGGGATGGTGCCACAGTGATGGTAAACATTCATTGTGTGTACAAAAACCCTGATGGTACACAACCACAAAAGGAGCTCTATGCCAACAAATGAATTTCAACACATGCACTAGCTCATGAGGTTAACTCAAAACTCAAACTAAAAACGTAAAAATAAATCTGACTGTCAGTTGTAATTTGAATTAGAGAGTAACTTACATAAAACATATCTTAATCATCTGATGAATTATTTAAATACCAATTGAATTAAAAAAATGCAACAATGGCAAAGAAAAACTTGCTAAAAAGACTTGAGAGGAAGCGCCGCTGAGAGTGAAATGAACTCTTTCCTGGTATTTGTATGATCCATCAAGGTCTGAGCATCAGTTGAAAAACTAATGACCAGAAGGGCCATCCTGACTATGTCACATTATTGAATGAGCCCATGCTTTCTAAGTTAGACCTGCACTCTTTCTTAATTTCAACATCAAGCCCCCACCAATATTATCCAACTAGATAGCACACATGTCCCAGCACTGCTAGACACAGGAAGCACTGTCAACTTGGTTGATAGGACATATATGAACATTTTGCGTCATATGTGCACAAGGATGTCTGGAAGTTCTCCACTTCCAATGGAAACCAAAGAAGTAAGTGTCCGTTAGTAATTGGGTTTGCACCTAAATTACACATGCCTTTACTCACTGAAAGAAACTTGCCATTGTTCCACACAGACCTGGCTGCAACCAAGAGGGCCATGACAACCTCGAGACCCATTCCAAGCCTGCTCAATTAGCAAGGGCAATTTTGCTTGGGAAGAGAAGGAGAATGACCATCTGAAACACTGTTGGGGACAAGTGCTACAAATTAAAGGGGAAAACTAACAGGATAACCAGGCTTTGCTTGCCTCATACAGTGCATCCCAAAAGTATCCACAGTAATTCACCTTTTTCACATTGTCATGTTATTATAGCCTTATTTAAAAAAAATTAGTGAATACAATATTTAATTAATACGCACACACACACACACACACACACACACACACACACACACACACACACACACACACACACACACACACACACACACACACACACACACACACACGCACACACACATGGACATGCACATGCACACTCACACACAGTATCGAGCAAAAGGTTTTAGGCAGGCAGACAGGTATGAAAAAATATAACAATAAAAAGATCCAGAATATTAGACCCCAAAAAATCTGCAATGTATGAACTTAAAGTAATACATTTTAATACCAATCTAAGTAGAAACAACAATGTAGCAACATCTATCCATTTTATTTATTTATTTTAACATATAAGAAACCCTATTATTATGTGGCCTGAATCAATGAAAAACATTCCTTAAATACTTCTATTGCAAATGTATTGTAATGTGCTTAATATTGTTTGTTCAATAATCATAAAATTACAAAAGCACCAAGACTGTGTTATGGTGAATGACAAGATGGCCAATCTCCACCCCTGGAAATGACATCATTAATTCATAAAGATAAAGAATCATGTTCTACAGCATTAATGCAAAAACAGCTGGTGAATTAAGAACATATTACACTTATCAGAAATGTCTATGGGCATATATGCTCTTTTACTCTTCTATTTGGTTACAGGTAGCAATCATATTACAGCACTAAAAATCTAAAGGAGAAAACATACTTTATTTAAGATGCTGCCATAATGGTTTCTAAATAATAGAAATATTTACACCAAAATGGCTGTTTTAGAATTAATGTTTTTTCTTTCCACAGAAGATGTTCTGGGAGTGAATCTGGAACAAAAAGATCTCTCCATGACAAAAGAGGAAGGCAAAAGTGTGTTTATCAGCTGCAAAGTGCCCGGATTATCTAATAATGATTATGTCCACTGGTACCAAAAGAAAGAAGGCGAAGCTCTTACAAGAATCCTGTATGTCAAAATAAGTGGTCAAGCTATTCAAGATACTAACCATCCTGACGCCAAGGAATTTGATGTGAGGATTCAGTCCGATCAATTTGATCTAAAGATAGCAAAACTGAAGAAAAGTCATTCAGCAGTTTATTACTGCGCCAGCTGGGATAGTACCACAGTGATGGTAAACACTTATTGTGTGTACAAAAACCCCGATGGTACAAACCCACAAAAGGAACTCTATGTCACCACATTCATTTCAAAACATATTTATTCTGATATGTAGTATCTTATGAGTTGAGTAGTTCAAAGTAGCCCCTGCCAGTATGACTCTTTTTTCTTTGTTTAATAACTACAAATGGAAGGGGGGGGGGATTAACATAAACATTAACATGTTTTTTTTTTGTTTGTTACAGAAACAATTAAAACAATTTTAACAATTAGTTCATAAATGAGTTCATGGTCACCTAATATCAGTTATTCTGTTTATTGTTTTCCTAAATGTTTAAGTAAGTAAGATTATAGTGTTACATATTTTAGCAAAAATGGATAATAGGGCTACCTTAGTAAACATTATTGTGTCAAAAGGAATCTATCCTGTTCTAAAGTCACTAAGTATGAGGAAAATATACAGTATTGTATGTATATCAGTATAAAGATATAGTGTGGGTGGTCTTTTTTGGATCTGTGTGGATCAGAACATATAGGGTTTTGAGAAACACTGCTCTCAATAATAGCTACACCTATGTTGAAAGGGAAAGAAAAAGAAAAACTAGCACCCTGGTATAATGATCTTTGTCACACACTTGAAATAGAGCATTTAAATTCAGGTAAGGAAAAGTCCTTTTTACTATAAAACAGCTCTTATTTTTGCTACTAGACTTCCATTAGATACAGTAGCATGTTAACTAGAAACACAAATACCATCAGTGGAAACAATGATTTTCTGATTTTTCATTTTCAGTAACAAAATTTGGAATATTTGACACACAAACACTTTTATTAATTAAATTATTAATTAAAAGGAGGACATTTTAATTCTACTGCTAAAAATGTAACAACATCCCTGTTTTTATCCCCCATGTTATGCTTCAAATATATATTCTGATCTATAATTAAGTGACCTGAACCAATGGAAAATATTCCTCAAATTGTTCTATTGGCAAATGTTCTTAGTATTGTTTGTCCATTATTCATTAAATAACAAAGGCACCAAAGTCTGGGTTAGTGGTGGATGACAAGGTGTTGAATCCCCACCCCGGGAAATGACATCATTACTTTATAAAGGAGAAGAATCATATTCTACAGCATTAATTCAAAAACAGGTGGTGAAATAAAAGCATATTTTATTTTACAATCAAATAAAAATGTCTTTAGATATATACGCTCTTTTACTCTTCTGTTTAGTCACAGGTAAAGATCATATCACAGCACAAAACTAAAAAGAGAAAGGACATATACAGAATGTTTTTAAAATATTAAAAAACATACCAAAATTTCCATTTTATCAATAAATCTTTCTTTTATTTTTATTTATTTAATTATTTTTCACAGAAGTTCTTCTGGAAGTGAAAGTGGAGCAAAAAGATCTCTCCATGACAAAAAGGGAGGACAAAACTGTAAGTATCAGCTGCAAAGTGCCCGGATTATCTGACAGCAATTATGTCCACTGGTACCAAAAGAAAGAAGGTGAAGCTCTTACAAGGATCCTGTATGTCAAAAAAGATGGTCAAGATGTTTATGATGCTAACCATCCTGACGCCAAGGAATTTGAAGTGAGGACCCAGTCTGATTACTTTGATCTAAAGATACCAAAACTGAAGAAAAGTCATTCAGCAGTTTATTACTGTGCCAGGTGGGCTGGTACCACAGTGTCGGTAATCATTCATTGTGTGTACAAAAACCCTGATGGTACACAACCACAAAAGGACCTCTATGCCAACAAATTAATTTTAACATATGCACTAGCTCATGAGGTTAACTCAAAACTCAAACACAAAATGTAAAAATAGATCTGACTGTCAGTTGTAATTTGGATCAGACAGTAATTATATATAACATAATTTAACCATCTGATGAGTTAAATCCCAATTAAATAAAACAAATGCAACAATAACCAAGAAAAACTCTCTAAAATTAATTAAGCGGAAGAGAACACCATTGAGTGAGCCCATGCTTAGACCCATTCTCTTTCTTACTCTCAACATCAAGCCCCCACCAACACTATCAAACTAGATAGCACACATGTCCCAGCATTTCCATGTCCCACCAGTTCCTGCTAGACACAGGAAGCACTGTCAACTTGGTTGTTAGGACATATTTGATCATTTCTGGTCATATTTGCATACGGATGTCTGAAAGTTCTCCACTTCCAAGGGGAACCAAAAAAGTGAGTGTACATTAGTAATTGGGTTTGCACCTGAATTACATACGCCTTTACTCATTGAAAGAAACTTGCCATTGTTCCTCACAGACCTGGCTGCAACCAAGAGGGCCATGGCAAACGGGAGACTGATTCCAAGCCTGCTCAGTAAACAAGGGCAATTTTGCTTGGGAAGAGAAGGAGAATGACCATTTGAAACACTGTTGGGGACAAGTGCTACAGGTTAAAGGAGAAAACCAACAGGGTAACCAGGCTTTGCTTGCGTCATACAGTGCATCCCGAAAGTATTCACAGTGATTCACCTTTTCCACATTTTTTCATGTTATAGCCTTATTTAAAAAAATTATTAAATTCATTATTTTCCAAACAAACAATACACCTTAATGACAACGTCAAAGTAGCATGTTTGAAACCTATAAAAATATAATAAAAGGTATAAAAAAATATATATTTTTTTAAAATCACATGTACATAAGTGTTTAGTCTTTGCTCAATACTTATAGTCTTAGTCTTTTTGAGTATGATGCTACAAGTTGGCACACATACAAAGAGCTCTGGAGCGGGTTTTCATCAAAAATATCTCTGTACAGTGTTGCATTTACCTTTCCCTCAATCCTGACTAGTCCCCCAGTTCCTGCTGCTTTAAACATCCCCACAGCATGATGCTGCCACCACCATGCTTCACTGTAGGGATGGTATTGGCCAGGTGATGAGCGATGCATGATTTCCTCCAGACTTGACACTTGCCATTCAAGCTTAAGAGCTCAATCTTTGTTTCTCATGGTCTGAGAGTCGTTCTGCTACCTTTTGGCAAACTCCAGGCAGGATTTTACTGAGAAGTATCTTCTGTCTGGCCACTCTACGATACAGGCCTGATTGGTGGAGTGCTGCAGAGGTGGTTGTCCTTCTGGAAGGTTCTCCTCTCTCCACAGAGAAATGCTGGAGCTCTTTCAGAGTGACCATCAGGTTCTTGGTCACCTCACTAACTAAGATGGTGGTGGTTCCAACCACTTCTTCCATTTATGTATGATGGAGGTCACTGTTTTTATTGGGACCTTCAGTGCTGCAGATATTTCTCCTCTTTCCTTCCCCAGGTCTGTGTCTTGATACAATCCTGTCTTTGAAGTCTACAGACAATTCCTTGGACTTCATTGCTCCGTTTAAGCTCTGACATGCACTGTTAACTGTGGGACCTTATACTGACAGGCGTGTGCCTTTCCAGTAATGTCCAATCAACTAAATTTACCACAGGTGGACTCCAATCAAACATTTCAAGAATGATCAGTGAAAACAGGATACAACTGAGCTCAATTTTGAGTGTCATGGCAAAGGCTGTGAATACTTATGTACATGTAATTTTATTTATACATTTTTTTAATTAGAAAGATTTCAAACTAACTTCTTTTATGTTGTCATTATCAGGTATTGTTTGTCTAATTTTGAGAGAAATAATGAATGAAAACCATTTTGGAATAATGCTATAACATTACAAAATGTGTAAAAGTGAAGAGCTGTAAATTATTTCAGGATGCGCTGTATTTCCATATGATTGGAAAAACTGGGATGTACTTCTGCTCTATGTTTCCCTTTAGGAACTCGAGCTGCGTCGAAACGCTATGGGAACGCCCCTGCGTTGTCCACGCTCTGAACCACGTGTGAAATCTAGCCAATAGGCAAGCCGTGACATCATAGACAGGCGACGTCGCGTAAACCAGGAAGCTACAAGATGGCTATGCTGTGGTAGCGACATTAGCTTCTGCTCGTTCAGGTAAGCACTTTGTGTGTGTCATCTGTGCAGTCATGAGCTTAAATGCAGGCAGAATTCCGTCTGCGTGTTTCCTGCTTGCCCCGATTCATTTCGGGGGGGGTGACACGCAGCCAATGTGTTGTTTGCTTAGCTTAGGAGCGTGCTTAGTCGGCTCTCGAGGGTATCGGTTGTTAACATGTTAGCCGTGTGGCTATGCGCTCCCGGCTGCGAGGCGAGGCGAGCCGAGCTCCCGTTCCCCGGGGATTGGCAGTTCCTTCTCCGGTGCATGTGACGTGGTGCTCCATATTTCTTCCTCTGAGGTGGGAGGATTTTCGGAGAGCGCTCTCCGAGGTAAGCGCTCTCCCTCGCTGCCTCGGCTCTCGAAGGTATCGGCTGTTAGCATTTTAGCCGTGTGGCTATGCGCTCCTGGCTGCTAGCCGAGCTACCGTTCCCCGAGGAGAGCGCTTGTTTGGAAACGGTTCTTTCCTGGTGTGTGTGATGCGGTGCTCTGTACTTCTTCCTCCGAGGTGGGAGAAATTTCGGAAAATTCGGGGAAGCATGCCTGGCGGCTGCTTCTTCTCCCGGTGTGGGCGGCGCAGCGTTGCATGTCTCTCTCTCCAAGAAAGCTGAGATGATGGATGCTAGCGAGCGTGTGGACTCCTCACAGCCTGTGCTGTACGTGGAGCTCCTTGAGGTCGTGGCACGGGCCGGGTCCGAGCTGGATCTATCTTGGCTGAGTGTTTCCTGCGCCCTGTGTCACAGCCTCAGCGCCTTCCCTGATCTGCGCACCGAGGTGTCTGGGTCCTGGAAGGCCCGTGTGCGTGCGTGCCTTTCCGATGTTTCTCGCTGTGCGCGAATGTTATTGGAGCTAAGTAGCGCAGCTACGGGACGATGCCGCTTGTGGTGGAGATGCTAGCTAGCTGTCTCTCCCTGAGTGCTGCATCTATGACGGCTATCGGTTTGCCTACGAAGAGCTGCTTGGCTCTGGTAGGTAGGGCTACGCGGCGGGTCAGGCTGCGGGTTGCTTCCACGTGATGTGTGTTGCAGGCATACCAGGCTGGCCTGCTATGGGGGATGATGTGAGCTTCCTTCTGTGCGCCACGTTGACCCCTCCTGGCCTGACCGGGTAACGCTGTAGGTGAGGGCGATTGCTGGCTGGTTCAGGAGGCCGCGATGGCATTTCAGTGGTAGTTCCTCACTGCTCCGATGGGGCTGCTCTGCGGCAGCCTCGCCCTGGTACATCCAGGCACAGCAAAATAGCCCGGTGAAAGAGCGTTGCCACCCAATTCCCGCGGGGAGGTCCTAAGGGGCCCCTGGTGACACTCTTAGCCTGAGGAGGGGCTGGACGACCTGAGGATCGTCCTCGCCTCTAGTGAACGGACTGTAGTGCGTAAGCCTGATGGCTTGCA
Organism: Silurus meridionalis; assembly: GCF_014805685.1. Classification (NCBI taxonomy): domain Eukaryota; kingdom Metazoa; phylum Chordata; class Actinopteri; order Siluriformes; family Siluridae; genus Silurus; species Silurus meridionalis. Next base: position 9,138,889 of record NC_060889.1, read on the forward strand.
TCTTGGAGGGCGGTCTGCACCTCATGCTACGGTGCCTGGCACTACTGGGAGGTCGGTCTGTCGGCCCTGCCACAGGGTGTTCGGGACACTGCCTCCTTCCAGCGGTTAACTCCCTTATTCCACCCGAAAGTTTGTTGTGGATGGGGGTCATCCGCTGCTTCTCAGGAGGCTTCAACGGCCGCAGTACGCTGCTCCTGCGGTTCGGGTTCAGGAAGACTGTCTGCCAGCCCTGCCACGGGTCGTGTTCAGGGTGCAGCTTTTTTTCAGCAGTTTGCTCCTTGTATTCCGCCCGTATGATCGCTGCGGATGGGGGGGATCCGCCGCCTCTCAGGAGGTGTAATCGGCTGTGGAGCACCGCTCAGGCCGCTCTCTGAGTGGGTCAGGGGCAAGCCCCACGGGGTCGGTTCTCCCTGTGAAAACTTTCTGTCAGTCTGGAGGGCTGCCAGGAGTCTCTCGGGGGTCCTGCGTACTGTGGAGAAGGGCTGCGCGATTCAGTTCATGTCTTCTCCTCCCCGGTTCAACGGTGTGTGTCCCACCCTGGTGGGACCCATGCAGGCTCTGGTCCTGGGACAGAAGATCCATGCTCTCCTGTGGAAACAGGCCATCGAGGTGGTTCCCTCCTCCTTGTTTAGAGAGTCAGGCTGCTACAGCCCGTGCTTCATTGTTCCGAAGAAAGACGGCGGGTTGCATCCCAATCTGGATCTCCATTTCTTGAACCACTCACTTTTGAGGCTTGGATTCAGGTTTCTCGTTTAGAGAGGTCGTGTTACAGGCATTCTGCCCTCCTCTGTTTATAGCCCCCGACCAGGGGTTACAAGGCTCGGCTGTGTCCAGTGTGAGCACTGGGTGCTTACAGTGAGGAAAATAAGTATTTGAACACCCTGCTATTTTGCAAGTTCTCCCACTTAGAAATCATGGAGGGGTCTGAAATTGTCATCGTAGGTGCATGTCCACTGTGAGAGACATAATCAAAAAAAGAATCCAGAAATCACAATGTATGATTTTTTAACTATTTATTTGTATGATACAGCTGCAAATAAGTATTTGAACACCTGTCTATCAGCTAGAATTCTGACCCTCAAAGACCTGTTAGTCTGCCTTTAAAATGTCCACCTCCACTACATTTATTATCCTAAATTAGATGCACCTGTTTGAGGTCGTTAGCTGCATAAAGACACCTGTACACCCCATACAATCAGTAAGAATCCAACTACTAACATGGCCAAGACCAAAGAGCTGTCCAAAGACACTAGAGACAAAATTGTACACCTCCACAAGGCTGGAAAGGGCTATGGGGAAATTGCCAAGCAGCTTGGTGAAAAAAGGTCCACTGTTGAAGCAATCATTAGAAAATGGAAGAAGCTAAACATGACTGTCAATCTCCCTCAGACTGGGGCTCAATGCAAGATCTCACCTCGTGGGGTCTCAATGATCCTAAGGAAGGTGAGAAATCAGCTCAGAACTACACGGGAGGAGCTGGTCAATGACCTGAAAAGAACTGGGACCACCGTTTCCAAGGTTACTGTTGGTAATACACTAAGACGTCATGGTTTGAAATCATGCATGGCACGGAAGGTTCCCCTGCTTAAACAAGCACATGTCCAGGCACGTCTTAAGTTTGCCAATGACCATTTGGATGATCGAGAGGAGTCATGGGAGAAAGTCATGTGGTCAGATGAGACCAAAATAGAACTTTTGGGTTATAATTCCACTAAACGTGTTTGGAGGAAGAAGAATGATGAGTACCATCCCAAGAACACCATCCCTACTGTGAAGCATGGGGGTGGTAGCAACATGCTTTGGGGGTGTTTTTCTGCACATGGGACAGGGCGACTGCACTGTATTAAGGAGAGGATGACCGGGGCCATGTATTGCGAGATTTTGGAGAACAACCTCCTTCCCTCAGTTAGAGCATTGAAGATGGGTCAAGGCTGGGTCTTCCAACATGACAATGACCCGAAGCACACAGCCAGGATAACCAAGGAGTGGCTCTGTAAGAAGCATATCAAGGTTCTGGTGTGGCCTAGCCAGTTTCCAGACCTAAACCCAATAGAGAATCTTTGGAGGGAGCTCAAACTCCATGTTTCTCAGTGACAGGCCAGAAACCTGGCTGATCTAGAGAAGATCTGTGTGGAGGAGTGGGCCAAAATCCCTCCTGCAGTGTGTGCAAACCTGGTGAAAAACTACAAGAAACGTTTGACCTCTGTAACTGCAAACAAAGGCTACTGTACCAAATATTAACATTGCCTTTTTCAGGTGTTCAAATACTTATTTGCAGCTGTATCATACAAATAAATAGTTAAAAAATTATACATTGTGATTTCTGGATTTTTCTTTTTTAGATTATGTCTCTCACAGTGGACATGCACTTACGATGACAATTTCAGACCCCTCCATGATTTCTAAGTGTGAGAAATTGCAAAATAGCAGGGTGTTCAAATACTTATTTTCCTCACTGTATCTCCACAGGACGAGTCCTTGGAGGTGTTTGTCTGCTGTGGCCTTGATAGGGCGTGTCTCCTGGCCGATGGGCGGACGTTAAGCAGGTGGGTAGCGGATGCCATCCTTTTAGCTGCGAGTCCTGGTCCCCGCTCCGATCGGGGTCAGGGCTCGCTCTGGCCGGGTCCGCTGGAGTGTCACTCCGGGACATCTGTGACGCTGCGGGTTGGTCCACCCCGCTGACCTTTGTCAGGTTCTATGGCCTTGACCTCAGAGCCACCCCGGGCTCCTCTGTCCTACGTGCTGGTGCCGAGGCCCTCACTCTCTCGGCAGGGTCTGGTCAGTGTGGCGTGATTGGACACTCGTTCCCATAGCGTTTCGACGCAGCTCGAGTTCCTGAAGGGGAACGTCTCTAGGTTATGGACGTAACCCTAGTTCCCCGAGGGAACGAGACACTGCGTCTCCATGCCACACTCCCTGCATCCCTGCGGCGCTTACCTTCTCTCTTTGCAGAAGCTAATGTCGCTACCACCGCACAGCCATCTTGTAGCTTCCTGGTTTACGCGACGTCGCCTGTCTATAACGTCACGGCTTGCCTATTGGCTAGATTTCACACGTGGTTCAGAGCATGGACAACGCAGGGGCGTTACCATAGCGTTTAGACGCATCGTCTCGTTCCCTCGGGGAACTAGGGTTACGTCCGTAACCTAGAGACGTTCTTTTTGTGATCCATGAAACCCCAAAGCCATCCACAGACAGCACCCCAAATAGAAGGAGACCTAAAAAAATACAAGATATGGCCAAGCTAGCCTGAGAGGAGCAGGCCGTGCAACTACAACTGACTAGCCTCACCCTGCAAGTTCCAGGTCACAACTGCCAGCACAAGGCACAAGTCTCTTGATTAAAAGGTCACCAAGATTCTACATCACAGCATTATTAGTGAGACCATTGTGCCAGCTGCATCTTTGGTTTTGTAATAAATTCTGGAGAATGAATCAGGTGTTCGAGTTTGACAGCTACCTTTCCCCTGAGTGTACAACTCAATAGAACACCTCTGGATAGCCCAGTCTATCTTGACTATTGATTATAATTATATATGCATTCTGACACATTCTGTTCTTATTTCTGACTAAAGTAATTTCAGCAATGTCCTTTGTCTGCTGTGTACCATGGCCAAGACTCCGAACCCCTGCTACCCACTGAAGATTCACAGACTTTACACCATTGCTGTACCTTATTCCTGTAACACATTGTTAGTTGACAGCAACTGTCACCATGCTCCACCTGAACACATTCCCCATGATACACTGCACCTGGAGATGGTGCACAATGATAAAAAAGGGGAAACAAATACAACATACAAAAACTTGAAAGACTTAATGTCGGCAGCTAAACTGAAGATTTAAAAATGGTTAGATTAATTGTAAGTAATAGAATCAAAAATATATTAGGAGTAAATTTGGATTCTCTTCCTGACATTATACACAGGGAAAAAAACTATATACCGTTTATTGGGTCACCTGACCTTTCCTACTATATGTGGTTCTATAACCAAACTGTTATCACAAAGGTGGAGGCACTCAGTTGTATAGGACGTCTTTAGATGCGCCATAATAAAATTTTGCATTGAACTTGAATTTGGAAACCCAAACCTGTTTCAGCATGGCAATGCCCTGTGGCTATGGGGTGATGCTAAGGTGCAAAATATGCTAGCTAACTATCTCTCCCTCGGTATAGCATCATCGATAAGGCCCCGGTACTGCCTAATAAACCGTTGAGACGGTCCTAGTAGGCAAGGCTTACACGGCAGCGGGTCAGGCTGCGGGTTGCCTCCACATGAGTGTGTTGCAGGCATACCGGGCTGACCTGCTACGAGAAATGGGCGAGGGATTCAGCTCTGCAGCTGACAATTTAAGGAGTTACATCACGCTGTGACCTAACTCTTAGGGCCACCAAGGAACGGCGCTCTAGTAATAATGTCAACTCTAGTAGCCACAGAAGGGCAATCTGTGGCTCTCCCTGTAAGCGAAGTTTCCCGACAGGGACAGGGCTTTCATTCTGAATGCCCCAGTGGCTCCTCCTGGCCTGTTTAGGTGTCGCTGTAGATAAAGGCGGTCTCCGACAGGTTCAGGTGTTACCTTCCTTGCCGCTCTCATGGGGCTGCGCCCACCGAGCAGCCCGATTGCAAAGCCTAAAAACCCCTCTAAGGAGGGTGGGTCCTTTCCTTTAACAAATGGGCAGTGGTGCAGCGGCCCTGACAATCAGAAGGGTGGTGGAGAAGGGTGGTGTACACCTCATTATACGGTGCCCGTACCTCCTCGACACCACCAGCAGGCCCGGCTGCAAGCTCTGCCACAGGATTTGCTTCAGAGCACAGTCTCCCTCCAGTTGGTGTCTCCTTCCATCTCAGCCCGAGAGATCGCTGCGGATGGAGGGGACCAGTCACTGTTCAGAAAGCATCCACGGCTGCAGGGCACAAGACACTGAGTCAACAGGCCATACTCCGTGCATTCCTGCAGCGCTTACCTTCTCTTTTTCCAGAAGCTAATGCTGCTCTATTGCTTACCCATTTTGTAGCTTCCTGGTTTTGCGACGTTGTCCGCTGATGACGTCACGACTGGCCGATTGGCCGGATTTTACACGTGATTCAGAGTGTAGACAACACGAGGCGTTCCCAAAGCGTTGGTTTGCATCGTCTCGGTCTCTCAGGAAACTAGTGTTACATACGTAACCTAAAGCCATTTACGTGCTTTGGAGAGGATGATCTTGAGTAGCCTGCTATAGAGCTCTGCTCTCATCCCTACTAAACACCTTTGGAATAAATTGGAATGCTGATTGCACCCCAGGTCTCCTCACCTACGTCAGTACCTGCCTTTCATAATACCCTTGTGGTTAATCAACACAAATATCCATAAGCACACTCCAAAATCTAGTGGCACAAATTGGGACCAAATGCAGAATGCAATGCTCAAAATCACATACCATACTTATGACGAGGTGACCCAATACTTTTGGCAATAGAGTGTATATTAGATCCACTTTGCTTTACATACATACACACACACACTCTCACGCACGCACACGCACAGACGCACGCACACACACACACACACACACACATACACACACACGCAGTACCATGCATTTTAGGCAAGCAGGCAGGTGTGAAAAAATGTAGCAGTGTCAACTTTAGACACATAATATATCTAAAACGTATGAACATCTATCCATTTTATTGAATTATTTTTACATATAACCAAACCTATGCACCTGATCATAGGTTTGCTTATATGTAAAAAAAAAAAAAAATCAATGGCAATTATTTCTTAACTACATCTAATCTTGCAACTTTTTTAGTTTTGTTTGTTCATTAATAATTGAATAATAAATGCACTGAGGCTTGCCCAATGGTGGATGACAAGATGACAAACTCCACCCCAGGAAATGACATCATTACTTTATAAAGGAAAAAAATAATATTCTACACCATTAATTCAAAAACAGGCAGTAAAATAAGAATATTTTTATTTTACAAAATGTTTATAGGCATATACGCCGTTTTATTCTTCTATTTGGGCAGAGGTAAAAAATCATATTACAGCACTAAACTGAAAAAGATGCTGCCAGATTGTTTTCAAAATTATGGAAAACATGGCTGTTTTATGGATTAATGATTTCTTTTGATTTTACAGATGTTCTGGGAGTGAAAGTGGAGCAAAAAGATCTCTCCTTAACAAAAGAGGAAGACAAAACAGTGTTTATCAGTTGCGAAGTGACCGGATTATCTGATAGCAATTATGTTCACTGGTACCAAAAGAAAGAAAATGAAGCTCTATACTTCCAAGGGAACCAAAGAAGTGAGTACCAATTATTAATTGGGTTGGTATCCGAATTACACATGCCTTTACTAACTGAAAGAAACATGCCATTGTTCCTCACAGACCTGGTTGCAACCAAGAGGGCCATGACAACCTCGAGACCCATTCCAAGCCTGCTCAGCAAACAATGGCAATTTTGCTTGAGGACGACAGGAATGGGTGAAACTGGGATTTGAAGAATACTAGACATGAGAGCTGAAGAATACTAGACATGATCCAGGTAGACTGGGAGGAACAGCCTCCCCTGCTCTGCTCTATGGTCAAATGCTGTATGTCCTGATTATGTTAAAGTACATCAATCAGATAGCTACCGTTAGAGAGCAGCACATGGAGGAAGCACCAGCAGAACAGAAATTAACCCACAACTGACTAACGCCACCCTGCAAGTTCCAAGCCAGAACTGCCATTACCTTGGTCCAAAAGGAAGCTCACAGCACCAAGAACAAGGGAAGTTGTTAGATAAGTTTATGGACATATTTATATTTATAATTAGAACACAAATACCAACAGTGGAAACAACGGATTTATGAGTCATTACTTTATCAGTAACAAAATCCAGAATATTAACCACACAAAAACCTGAAAAGTATTTCAATATCACTCCAGCTAATCTTTTTAAATATATAAGCAAACTATTTGACCTGAATCAATGGAAGATGTTTCAGAAATTCTACTAATGGCAGTGAACATATAAGAAAACCTATATTTACTGACAAATATTTTGCAACGTTATTAGTATTGTTTGTTCAGTAATCATTAAATAACAAATGAACCAAGTCTGGGTTAATACTGATTGACAAGGTGGCAAATCTCCACCCACAGGAAATGACATCATTACTGTATAAAGGGAAACGCATCATGTTCTAACATAGCATTAATGCACAGGTGGTGAAATAAGAATATATTTTATTTTACAACCAAATCAAAATGTATATAGGCACATACAGTGTTCTATTCTTCTATCTGGTCACAGGTCTGGAATCTTTACCTAAAATATGAAAAAGAGCAAAAATACTTAGTATAAGATGCTGAAAAAATGTTTTCTAAATAATAGAAAACTTTGATAATGTATTATTATTTTGTTTTAATTTTGTTTTTTTACAGAAGTTGTTCTGGATGTGAAACTGAAGCAAAAAGATCTCTCGATGACAAAAGGGATAGACAAGACTGTGTTTATCAGTTGCGAAGTTACCGGATTATCTGACAGCAATTATGTTCACTGGTACCAAAAGAAAGAAGGTGAAGCTCTTACAAGGATCCTGTATGTCAAAAAAGGTAGTCAAGTTGTTCATGATTCTGAATATCCTGACGCCAAGGAATTTGATGTGAACAAGCTTCAACAATTTGATCTAAAGATAGCAAAACTGAAGAAAAGTCACTCAGCAGTTTATTACTGTGCCAGCTGGGATGGCGCCACAGTGACAGCAAACATTGAGTGCCTGTACAAAAACCCAGATGGTACACACCCACAGCGACTCTATGGCAAATTTATTTCAACACATTTTTATTTTGAAATGCACTCTATCTATCTATCTATCTATCTATCTATCTATCTATCTATCTATCTATCTATCTATCTATCTATCTATCTATCTATCTATCTATCTATCTATCATCTATGACACACACCTCTCTAAAGAAGGATTCACAGCTGAAAATGCATACCAGAGCGAAAACCAAGCCATGAGGTCAAAGAACTGCCTGCAAAGCTCAGAGACAGGATTGTTGCAAAGCACAGATCTTGGGAAGGCTACAAAAAAATATCTACTGCACTAAAGAGAAAATGGCTTCCATAATTCTCAAATGGAAGAAGTGTGGCACAACCAGGACTCTTAAAAGTGCTGATTGTCTGGCCAAACTGAGCAATGGGGAAAGGGCCTTTCTAAGAAAGGTGCCCATGATGCTGATGGTCTCACTGATGATGTAGGGGTGTTTTTCTGCAGCATAGACTGGGCAAGTGGTCAAGTTTGAAGGGAAGCTGAATGAAGCGAAGTGAAGATATATTTTCAACAAAAATCAGTTTCACAGTGCTCAGGACCTTATCTAGCCCAAAGCTCCCAAAGGCTGTCCTAGAGTGGCCCAGCCAGAGCCCTAACTTGAACCTTATTGAATATCTCCGGAGAGATCTGAAAATGGTTGTCCACCGACAGTCCCCATCCAACCTGACCCAACATGAAAGGATTTGCCATGAAGAATGGCAGAAAATCCCCCAATCCAGTAATCCAATGACAGTGCTGCTATACATTGAAATTCTCACTTTGCACACCCCAGTTTGTTAAACCTGGGGTCGGAGCAAACTGTCAGAACATATTTGAAAAAATAATTTGTCACCCCTGGAGTTGATTCGGTTATAGACCCTGTTTAATGGCCAAAAATTGGTGGAATTGAGACTTGTATCTCAAACTTCTGATCAGTTATTTAAAAAATTTTTTGGAAAGAAAATCTTTCCAAAGGGAATTTAGATGAACAGTTGAAAGAAAAAAGAATAAAATAGGCCCCAGTCTTCTTCTGAGTGACATACAATCAAGAGGACCATAAAAACCTCAAGATGGCAGAGATGAAATCAATGGAACACAGTCTAGGCATGCCGAAGTGTAATTTTGTTTGAGAGCAGAAGGAGGATGACAATCTGGAACAGTGGTGTGGGCAGGGTCTACAGGTTGATGAAGCAAACCATCAGGCTTTGCTTGCCTATTATCCTGAAAGAGGAAGACAAGAATCAGAAAAACTGGGATGTCCACCCACTCTATGTCCTTTTTGTGGTTCATGAAACTACAATGGCATCCACAGATTTATTAGAGATCCTTTTTCAAGAGGAAACCTTGAGAACTACTAGACATGGCCAAGGTAGACTGCTAGGAACAGCCTTCCCTGTTCTGCTTTGTAATCAGATATGTCCAGATTGTGAAGGAGTACACAAAACAGGTAACTCCCAAATGCCACCATGCTGCGCCCAGACACATCCCTCATGATACACTGCACCTGGTGAAATAGCACTGGAAAAGGGTACCAAAAACATCACTGTTATAAGAAAGGCCCATAAACAAATTGGACCTGCTGCTGTTAATCTATAGAGATTTAAACGTAATCAAATATACTGAGACATTGACATCTTGTATAGCACTCAATCCACAACTTTTGTCTTTGCTATGATTTACATTTTAGTCATTGTTTGTTTTTGTTCAAAGTTCTTGTTTTTAATTTAAAGTTCACACTGTGTGTACTGTATCATACGTGATTAATTTAAATATATAATATGCACTTACTTATGTGCTGCATTATGTGATATTGATCCTGACACTTCTTTTTCTTTCAGTACATTTAGGACATTTTGATACACTATCCTTGTTGTCACTGCTCTTCATCATAAAATTAAGTGTAAAAGTACATATATTTGTTAACAAATCGTTATTCCAAAGCTTTCTAATGTCCAGATTGCTCTGATGATAGAAGTTCTAAATGAGCTGCCATTACTATATGCTCATTATGTACATGTGAAAGCAGCATGTGTAAACAACAGATATTATCTGTCAAAAACAAATATTAACCACAGTGAGGATATTAATAAATACATAATAACAGACATTTTACAGCCCTTGTTATACTCTATATTTTAGTTCAACATATTAAAGGAGGCATGTTAACTGAAAAAGAAAAAAAAAAACATTGTGGTAAGATAAAGACATACTTTCATATCTGCTTTATTATTTTCAAACTAGGTTTAATCCACTGGTAATGATCCAAAGTAAAGTTTTATCACTTGTTTCCTGACTAAGTAAATTCTATGTGAATATTGATATTAAACACATCTGGATCTGGCTGTATGCAGATCAGTGCACATGTTTTTATAACTGAACGATACACTGTGGGAGTTAAAATCTTTGGCTCAGGGACAAGACTATATGTAACAGGTAAGAAAAATGTCTTTTAATTTCTAAAATGTCTCAACTGTGTATATTTGTGAAAATATGTTGAAAAATGAAGGCAACAAAATGTCAGTAGATAGTAGTAGTATATTATGATTGTTTTAAATTATTAATCCAATGTCTTAATCTGACTCTAAATGCAGACTGTTTACATATGTAAAAAATGTATGCAAAGCCTATTTTGTTCTGGTCTGGAGGTGACCTTTATAAACTGTACATTCTTAGATATATATGAACTCTCAAACTAATTTGGCACCATGAAAATATATTTTATTACAAATTCTAAAGTATTTTTTTGTATATCAAACAACATTCTAAAAAAACAGAATAAAAAATAAATAATTTTAGATCATGAAACAGTTAGGTAGGTGGTACATAAATGAATACATTTCAGAAATAAAGCTGCCATTTTGCTTTGAATTTTGATGCAGAAGTTTTAAAAACCATCTTATAAAAGATCTTGCAAAAGAAAATCATAAACACATGTATGTATGTATGTATGTATGTATGTATGTATGTATGTATATATATATATATATATATATATATATATATATATATATATATATATATATATATATATATATATAGGTGCGTGTGTGTGCGTGTGTGTGTGTGTGTGTGTGTGTGAGAGTGTTTGTATGCATGTATGTATAACGTCTAGGAAAAAAGCTAATATAGACTGTATATAATATTCTATAGTCCTATGTATGCTAAAAACTTGTACAAACTTGTATGTAATAAATATAGTATTTAATACATCATGATAGTTAAGATAGTTAAGGTAATAAATTAGAATGACTACAACAATTAATTCAAAGAAAAGAGTTTTGACTGTAAACTGTAGGTTATAATGTAGGTATCAGAATTAAAAGTAATTTTTTTGGTTTTATGGGATCCTGTGTCTGTGTAAAAAAGAAAATCCATACATGATTTATACATTAATTTAAATATAGATAATGTGCCAGATTCATACTAAATTTATTTAATAAAGATTTTTTGAAGCCTAGTGACCAGCGCCAGTTACCCAGTTTGTTAATTAGAAATAAAATGTATGTGAGAAACATCATAGAAATATTTTTCATTAGCAATAATTTTTTTAGCCAATTTGTGTGAGCTACTGAAATGAATTCTAGTCTAATCTATTAAATAAATATTTAAACATTTATTTTATTTATATTTTATTAAATTGTATTATTTATCTTTATAAATAAAGGCTATTAACAAGTTATTGAACATGCCTTCTGCAACTTAAATTGAGTACATGTCCACCTTCCACAGAAATAAAGGAGATGCTTCATTTTGTAAATGAAACATTTTCACATTCCGCAATTTCTATACTACTATATACTATACTTCTAACTACAATGTGTAGCATATGAAAGTCGCACAAGATTATAGCTCAAGCTATGATAATTGGATATATAATTAGATTCAGATATTCAATTTTAACAAGTGAAGCATAAATACCTTATTGAGTTACTCAATAAGTCTATTAATAAAGTGCAATTCTACCCTCAATTTATGATCTAACAATTTTACTCTGTGGATGTTTAGTTGATGAATAGACATATAGAACACCGCATTTATTCTGGTTTTTCCAAGTATTATAATATGTCCATCATTCTTTAGTTATGACCAGAAAAACACAAATACATGGAACTTAAACACTCTTTGGAGTCCATGTTCTGTAAATACTGAGAAGTGAATGCATGCACTGAACAAATCAACAGTGTAAATTGTGACCAAGGCTGTGTACTAGCAGCATGGCAGGAAAACTGACAGTCTGAACATCAGAAATGATGGATAATTCCAGGACAAAAATGTTTATTTCTTGCTGAAAGTAGGATTATATTTTCATTCTGTAAGATTAGATGATATTCAATGTCACTCTCATATTTTGAGAGTGACAAGTTCCTGGCCTCAAATAAGTTCTTAATCGAAGACCAGGAATTTGAAGTCTATTCTAGACTGAATGCATGCTCTAAGGTCTGTTTTTAATTCTTCAATGGTCATCATTATAAGAAGGAAGTAAATAAATGTGCATACTGAGTGGATGTCAATAGTTTAAAAATGTTTCAGTTAAATCTTTTCAGTGGTGGACAGTAATGAATGAAATGTAATTCATTTCTGTACCTATGTAGCTTTTTTGCATATGTATACATTGCTGAAGTATTTCCATTTGTGGAGATGTTTACTTGAACTTTACTACATTTCAAACTTAAATATCTTTACATTTTGCTAACTCAGTTGTTAATTTTTATTTGTGGATACAAACTTAACTGATCAAGCGCGCAGCAAACCACCAATCAGGGTTGAGCGCACTCTTTGTGTTGAACCTGTTATCTGTTGGTGGTATCTACTTACCACTAACATGCAGTTCAACAGCAAGAAGAACATTTTGAGAGGAATAAATGATGAAGGAAACTCCTCAATCTAACTTGCCACAACACCTGTGGCCTTATTTACTGATTTAATTTTAAATAGTTGAAAAAAGTTTTTTTGGCTCATAATAATTTTAATAGATATTAATCAGTGTTTGACTTATTATCATTCTATTAATAGAGTTTAGTGCCAAGTAACATTAGAGTCTTTTCACATAAACTGAACTGCTTAAGCAAAATTCTTACAACAAAAATGATAATAGGAGCATTTAATAGACATAATAAATCATAGTTATTTGTATACTTAAGTACATTTGATGTACAAATACCTTTACTCAAGTAAAGGTATAAAGGGAGCACTTTTACTTTTACTGGAGTAATATTTTGTCTAGTGCATCTCTATTTTAACTCAAGTACATGGTTTGTGTATTTTGTACATCACTGAATCCTTGACATTTTGCATGCTGTGTCCAATGTAAAAAGTACAAATTGACATGTTTCTATTTGCTTTATTGATTGCTTACTCACATGATCATTGTCTGTCCTTCTAATCAGACACAGCAAAGGTACCTCCTACAATATCTGTGTACCCAGTATCCAACAAACAGGAGGAAGGACAGCATGTACTGCTGTGCCAGGCTAAAAACATGTTCCCAGACTTGGTGAAATTCACATGGCTGGATTCAAAGGGGGGAGAAGTGAAGTCATCAGATGATGGTGATGAGCAGCTGGAGCAGATAGACAGTGTAGGGACAACCAGCATGCTCATTTTGGAGAAAAACAAAGTGACATCATATGAATACACCTGCATTGTCAAACATGAGGGAGAAGAGCAAAACAAACTATTCCAACAGGTACAAAAAATCACATGCTATTTTAATTATCTTACAACATTTTAACAACCACTGGCTCTCCGAAGACCTTTGATTAAAACATCTCGTTTTAATTCAATCGATTCACTTTTGGATTTATTCTATTCATTTTATAAGGCATTTTAAAGGTATTACCATTATGTCAATATAAATTTAACCTTGAATATTGTCAGTTTAACAGATGCAGCAAAAATAAGTCAAAATATCCTGATTTTTGTCATCTATTCACTAAAATATTGTATTTGCACAGTTAAAGCTGTTGCAACCAAGTGTGTGCCCAGACAAGAAACATCGGAGGAGGAAACTCTAATTTCTGGTAATAAAAAAATATATATTTTTTTTTACTATTTTAATTATTGAATATCTCTTTTTATTAATAGAAATTAAGTTTATATGAAGTTAATCACTTACATGCATAAATTTGTTTGTTATTGTGTCTCTTGTGCAGGTGTGCATGAGATCAGCCGCAGTCTGCATCTGTTCAGCATGACGTATGTGATGCTACTGGTGAAAAACCTACTGTATTTCTGCATTATCTTTGTCTTACTGTACAAGAGGAATTCTGCTAAAAAGGAAATGTTCAGAGTCAAAGCTCGCTGATCGATTATTTTATTTTGAATGGTATAAAACTATAAAAATCCATTTTGTTAAACATCTCTTTCTGTTCATTTTTCAAAATATATTCACTGTATTTGCTTTATGTGTATAAACTTTCATGCTGCAGTGTTGAAGGAAATTAAAAACAACAACAAAAACAACAACAGTAACACTCTGTTTTCTGTTTTTCTTATTCTTGTCCAAAAATATGGAAATTTTCTATTGATTTTCTGTGAGCGTATTTTGTGTTATTCTATTTCTTCAGCATTTGGCTTATAAAGTTGTTGTATTCTAAAATAATTAAATGGTTTCATGTTCTTTATATAAATCAATAAAGGTAGAAACAAAGTCAACTATTTCAGTCTCATATTTTCAAAACTTCTCATCCCAAATCATGAACACTGTAAAAGACTTATATAATTACTGACATTTATTTAATTTATTTTAAAGTGGACATATCTGTACATTAAGGAAAAAATCTGCAACTTAGTTAGCTTAGTCTCATTCTTTAGAGACAAATCTTTAAATAATGAGTGTTGATCTGTATGTTTTAAAGTATAGACACACTACTGTCATTGCACCTTTATAATATTCAGGGTGGATTTTATTCTTAGTGTTTTAGTGTTATATTCATTCTCACAACATTTCTGTGTTTTAGATGGTCCATTGTTGGTACTATAAAAAATACAATCATGCTTTTTCTGTTTTCCTAAACCCTGAAATACTTGTTTTTTTTTTCATTTTAGGTCCGTTCCTTCAATAGACACTTCTAAAATCATCCTTGACAATAATTTTTGTTATACTTATGCTTGATTAATGTTATTTTATATGTAAACATACTTGGGTAAAGTTTAGGTGTTTTAAATGATATGTAAAGCACTTTTGGTCAGTGTCTGTTGTTAGAAATGTCCTCTATACCTAAAGAGTGTCTTTACTTTTAATTAATCTTTACTTTAATCAGTTAGCTTTAGTTTTGTAATACTTTTGTGAAATAAGTTTTATGTCACTATGGAAGCAGATGTGAACTGCATATTTTGTATAGACTATACAAGGCATCACTATCAAAGGCCTACTTTATCTAATTATATATTTCCAGTATATACTTAGCAGTCGAGTTAGTTATGCAATTCACTATAGTGTTCGGGGTGGTTTGCATGCTTGGTAGGTGAGAGTGTTTCCTGGAAATAGAGCTCAATGTTGTTGAGGTGATAAGCTGCTAGATGCTGTATGGTGTGTGTGTGTGTGTGTGTGTGTGTGTGTGTGTGTGTGTGTGTGTGTGTGTGTGAGAGAGAGAGAGAGAGAGAGAGAGAGAGAGAGAGAGAGAGGGAGACAGAAGGTGCACTGAGCTTTTATTTGTCCATGCACTTGTTTTGTAAGACAGCATGAACCATGAGAATAAAAAATAAAAAAAAAACTCTTAAAACTTGAACACTATATGGGGATAGCTCATACTTGGCTGGTATTGCATTTACAAATATGAAATGCAAAATAAAAGTATTTAAACATTCTGTAGGTAAAAAAAAAAAAAACAGTTCTACTATAGAACCACTCTCTAGTATCTGGCCCACTACACTTTATTTTAAAATCATGGGTCATGCTCTTCCCTGAAATCATCCATTATTGGTCATGAGAAAAAAATACAGTCACAGAAAATTTGCATCACCCATAATTCCTTGAAGCACACAATGATGGGAATACAAAATGTGATATTAATAAGTAAATTATTAATATTTAAATATATAAGGTGATGGTTTAGGCTTGTATGCCATCACAAGCTATTTGTAAGGATTTTATTGGTTGTTATTCTTGTCTTATAGCCCCTTACAACCCTTACAAGTCACTTACAAATGCAATAATTAGTCATTAATTATTGTATGTTTTCTGATCCATACCAAAGCCACTAAAGTTATTTGTAATTATTAAAATGAATGCTAGATAATTAGTTTGTGTAATTGAATATTCAATGCTACTATTCTGTTACTTTCAACCCATTAACTCAATAGAGAGCAAAGTACAGAAATTGTCAACAAGGAAACCTTTTAAATATGTAATGGTAGCTTAATTGGTTAAAATATTTTGTAGGTACTGTGTTCATGTTTTCTAAGATCTTTACACAGTTTTGACAAGGTTTGGACTCCACAAGACTTCTGAAGGTGTGCTGTGGTATCTGTTGCCAAGTGTTTAGCAGAAGATCCTTTAAATCCTGTAAGTTGTGAAGTGGGACCTCCATGATTTAGAATTGTTTATCTAGCACATCTAGCAGATAATCTATCAGATATAAATCTGAGGAATTTCATCTTGAACTCAAATTCATTTTCATTGAACAGGGAATTCATTTTCCTCAAACCATTTGTTACGTCCCATTGGATGTTCGTGTGTGAGGGTGTTTGTCTCTTTCTCTATTGGTTCACCTTCCTGTCAATTTCTCACGGTTCCTCCCTGTTTGGACTGCTATTGGCTAGGGAGGTAATCATCGTTTGTGACCTGACTGCACCTGTGGCCAATCCGGTCAGCTGCTGGAGTTTAAAAAGAGGACTGCAGGAACGTTAAAGAGAGTACCATTTGTTTTTTTTTTGCATTGTTGTGTTTGAAGCATTGATTCTTTCTTGTATTTTTCCCTTTTGACTTGGTTTTGTACAATATTTGTTAAGTTAAAGTTAATGTCATCTTGTTTGTTTATATTCTGATAACAACTTTGCGTTTTCCATAACAACCCCTGTGTTTTCCCCAGGAGTGTTGGGCAGGTAGTATGTCACGTGACTTACATCTTGCAACACGTAGATGATACTATGTATAAAGACACTAGCTAGGAGTGTGAGCTACTTCTGTATTTTTGTTAGTTTAGAGTAGGTAAGCTAGGGCGTGTAGAGGCGCCAGAAAATTTTTGTTTGGAGTTAGGTTAGTGGTTTATTACTGAGTTAGTTGGGTTTTGTTTTATTGTGTTCTTTTTTTTTAGCACCACTCTCCGCCTCTTTCTCCTGTGGGATTATTTATTATGTTTTGGTTTTGACTAGTGTGTAAATATTGTATATACTACGCCATATGTTCCTCATTGTTTAAATAAATCCTTTTTATATTATACTTGGTTTACGTGTCCTTTTCCCTGGCCTATTCACAAAATGGATCACAGTATGAATGTTGCAGCTTCAAACCCTAGACGTATAAAAAAGAAGCCGTAACACCATTTCTGAACACTTTTTGCAGTGTGTCAGGGCACATTATCCGGCTGAAGAGGCCAGTGAAATTAAGCAATGTATTTTCATGAAGTGGTGTACTGGATTTAAAACATTGAGTGCATATTTATATTT
The DNA here is from genome assembly GCF_014805685.1 of Silurus meridionalis. Lineage (NCBI taxonomy): Eukaryota > Metazoa > Chordata > Actinopteri > Siluriformes > Siluridae > Silurus > Silurus meridionalis. The sequence continues at coordinate 9,156,293 of NC_060889.1, forward strand.
ACATAATTATAGTCAATGTTGGCTTAAAGCCTTACGCATACTTAAATTTCCTGAATTGACTCTTCACTTGTTGCTTAATATATCCCAACATTGACAGGTGCTTTTGTAACGACATAGTCAATGTTTACTTCACGTCAATGGTTTTAATGCTTTGGCTGATAAGTGTAATTTTGCTGTGAAGATGCACCTGGATTCACAGTTGTGCAGTGGCATTTCCACGAAAAGTTCTCCATGGTTCAACAGTTATTATTGATATTGACTAATGCTATTATACAAGTGCTGTATCCTAAACACATAATAACAGAGTAAAATGCAATTGAGAAATTTATAAAGAATATTAGGACATGAATGGATGTTCTAAGATTTCTTAAAAGCATACTTATCTTGGAAGTTTCAATTTTCATAACAGTGTGTAGATCGACTTTCATATTAATGCTGAAAACCCTCAACACCTGTTTTTGCAACCACTTAGTTATTAATGCAATATGCTATGAGTATTTTTCTGTAAACTGGGGATCCTCAAGCGCTTAAGGGCTCAATAATTCTTTGCAATTATGTGATGCTGTTGTGGTGCATTTTTTTTTTTTATTTGCTTTTAATAAACAATTGTATAAGCCAAAGTAATAAAACTGAACATCCAGTTGAAAGAAACAATGTACAACATATTATTGAATGCTTTGTTGGATTTGCTTTGTTGGATGTTCATCTTAGAGTGAAATGTAGCAGATAATGGGCGTACACTGTATGACAATCTTCTCTTAATCTTCTAATGATGTTCATTGAGCTTTCAGTATCTTCTGGTGCAGCTTCAATTGCTTTCCAACATATTAAAAAATGGCCTTGATTGTCTTCATGATGATTTTTCTTATTTATTCAGGTAAGATTCTTGTCTTAAATTATACTTAATTCCTTTCAACAAAGTTTTATTCATATCACTTTTATTTCCATCCTGATGCGTTTTCATCTACATATTTTATACGTACAATTGAGCTAAAATAATGTTTTTTCTCTTTTTGCACAGCGCACAGTGATGTGGAGCTGCATCAGAAGATGTTCATGATTAAACCCACCAGCAAGCTCGTTAAGATAGAATGTACTTTCCCTTCAGATTGTGATAATTACATTCACTGGTATCAGAAGAAGGATAGTGAACCTTTCAAGAGAGTTCAATATGTGAAAATTGAAGATCAAACTGTTCGAAATGAACCTGGTTTTGAAACACTGAAAGCTGAAAAAACAGGAAATAAGTTTGATTTGATAATCCCCAATTTAAAAACAGAGCATTCAGCAACATATTATTGTGCCTGCTGGGTGTGGGCAGCACAGTGAGAATAAAACTATAAGTGCTGTACAACAACTCACAATCAGAATTCACAGTTTCTTTCCAAATTATATAGTAAATTTTTTACATTACCCAAGTTTTAAAAACACATAAAAATAATGACATACGTCTAAAGTTTCTCATATTCTCAGATTGCATAGGTATTTTATTTATTCAGGAATTATTATAAAGGTTGCAAAACAAAAAGCCAAATATATGCATATATTAAGGAAAAGGAAAATATTTCATTCTCTAGCACCTGTTGTAGCATACTAAATAAATTAATAAATTGATAACATGATAAATTGATTTAATATGTTTGAATTACATTACATTTGATAAACCCTTGATATCTATAGAATCTTTAATTAGGGTGCCAAATACTAAAGGTTGTTTGTTATTCTATTTTTCTTCTTTTTCTTCTTCTACTTTTGGCAAGGTTGTCAATGTTTTAAAATTTGGCACACTGTTTAGTGAGGGGCCATATTTAGGCCATGTCCTGACAATGCTTTATTGCCAAAATCTGGCTTAATTTGGAAGTATGTTTAATAGTTCATAAATTTGACCTGTGTGTCCAAAATATAAAGGTTGTCCTGAATTCCCTAGACAAGTTCAACTCAATATAACTGACAGCAGAAATTTTTCCCTAATGAAATCTTCTTCCATCTGTGTTTTTTTTTAGCTCCTACATAGAGTATTTTGTTCAGTCGTCACCAAATGTGGCTGATTTTGTCTTACAAAAGTTGTCTAAAGAATTTTAAATACTCTAGCTTTTGAATCAGTGAAGCCAAAACAGAGTGTGAGGCTGTATCACTGCAAAGGATTTGTCAATGACCTAAGATATGTAACAAATATCCTGACAACATCTACTGAATAAAAATTACATATAATAATATAATTTGATTATATTTGATTAAATGTACCGCTACATTAATTTATGCTAATATTATATAGTCTACATTTTAATTATGAATATTGATTTCTTTGACTATTTATAAACACCACTGCACATTATTATAAAAAAAAAAAAAAAAACTAAAATATTGTTCATAGTTTCATATGTTTTAGGCTCTATGTTTAGCTACAAGTGATAAATAAAATAACAAATATTCCACCTCACTATCTAGAAACAATACAGATGTAGGGAAGCAGAATTATGGTTATGTGGTAAAGTTTCTTTTATTTAAACTACATTGTTGAAATGTTCCTGCTATTAATCAAATGACACTTAAATTTACATATTTTGTAAATGAGACTTCTTCATTATGCTGTAGATGACTGATTACTAACATCTGTGTCATATCCATTTTGATAGAAGTGTGCCAGCTATTTCAGCCTCCAGTGGTAAGAACATGAATAGTTTATTGGAGTATATTCATTTGAATTTGGTTTGCAGAATTATAAATAAAGCATCTGGTATTCTCTGGACATTATTGCATATTCCATTCTAAAGTTTACATTGCCATGATTTCTCTTTTAACTTTGATTTGTAAATGATTTTGTAAATGAGTTTTGAGATATTAATCCTTTCATTGTATCCTCCATTTTTTGTCATTGGACATCATGCTGTGGGATACTGGGTGAAGCATTTCGGCTCAGGAACAAGACTTTATGTAACAGGTAAGAAATGAATTACTGTACAAAATTCAAGACACCTTTTGAGTCTTTAAAGTAAAAAATAAGTGACTTTTGAAATGATACTGAATCATACCCTTTCTACATAGTAAGCAAATTATTACTTGTCTATAATATTTCTAAAATATAATCTCAGTAAAGGGGGGATATTAACAATTGTTAGATGTTGTTATTTAAAAGTAGGTATTTGATGTAGACAGCGTCACAGTGTGACTCTGGATACAACACCTACTACTACAAAGTATTTGGATCGGGAACTCGGCTTATCGTCACTGGTACGAGCACATTTTGCAGTTTTGTTTTTGCACTCACGTAAAAAATTTTAACACTGAATGAATGACAAGATAAACTTAGAGTAAGAAATAATGACAGAAAGAGAATCAATGTTCAATAATGTCTGACTAAACTAAACTGACTAAACTGATTTTTCTAGTTCAACAAATACTTTAATATTCTGTATTCTGTATCCTACAGCCAATAGCATACAGTCAATAATACAGTGCAGCAAAAAATAAATTTAAAGAAAATGTATATGATTGACATAAAAGATCATTAGAGGGTTTATATAACTTTATATAACTTTTTATATAACTATATTTTAGAGTTTAACAGAATGTATTAACAGGTTGTTCTCCACTTCAACATGCTGAGCACTTAAAACAAAAATTGGTGTCTAAGATTTCTTTGGCATATTTAATATTTCTAATTAATAAAAATAAAAATGAAATGTAGTAATATAGAGGTTATGGGTGGAAAAGGGATTACTTAGATGTTTAGTTGCGTAAAAGTTAATAGAGTCCCATTAATGTTGGTATGAAGTTACATTACATTATCTATATGGTCACCAGTGGCATCTTGTCTTTGATATTTCCAATATTTCTAATTAACAAATAATAGTAATATCTGGTTTCAGAATATACAGATATTTTTAAAGAGCTGGTTTAGATGCATAGTTGTTTAGAAGTATTTGGTGTAGTTTGAGCCACAGTGGATACACCTATAAAGCGTTTGGATCTGGAACTCGGCTTATCGTCACAGGTATGAGCACATTTTGCTTATTTTTGTTAACTTACCCAAAGAAATAGTTTAGAATGAATTTGAGAATGAAGCCACATTTCATAAAGTAAAGAGAGAAAAAAAGATGAGGGAGAGGTATCTACATTTAAATAATTTCAGATTAAATCTGTATTTAGAATTTGTTCTGAATATAGACTGACTTGCATATAGTATCAGAAATGATCTACACCCATATTTTATTCACAATAGAACATAGAAAACATATCAACTGTTTAAACTGCTAATAAACTGTACTATTTTAAGGAAATTTTAATTTGATGGCTGCACCATGTCTCAAAAACTGTTGCAACAGGCCCATGTTTACCATTGCATAGCATTCTCTCTTTAACAACAGTACCTACATGTAAGGGAAGTTTGACTGGAGATTTATGAGAGATACAGTCTGTGTTTGATAGAGGATTCCAGCTGCTTAACAGTCCTGGTTCTTTTTTGCCATATTTTTCATTTCATGATGTGCAAGCTGTTCATTAAATAGGCAATAATGCACCCATATAGCATCAGAGATGCAGACTTTTGAAATAAGAGCTGATAATAAGACAGATGGTTCCTCTCCTCTTAATCTGGAGGATGCAGTGTCCATGATTTTCAAAAAGAATAAAAAATGTTGATTCATCTGACCAACTTCCACTTGCTCTCAGTCCAAATTACGTGAGCTTTGGCCCAGAAAAGACTATGTTTCTGGTTTAAAATCACAAATGGTTATAATTTACTAACAATACATTTCCTTAGTTCAAACATTTGATATGTTTTCTATGTTCTATTGTCAATAAAATATGCAATTTGTTTATGTGATTTGCAAATGGTATTCTGTTTTAAATAAAATTTTTCACAGAGTGCCGCATTTTCTGGAATTGGGGTTGTAAATATTGAGCATAATTACTTAACATAAATATAAAATATAGGAATACTTCATGCATTACTACGTGTACATAAGTATCTGGTGTAGTCTAAATTACCACTATGAAATATATAAATATACATTTTTTGGTCTGCAAAAGTAAACAATGTCCAAAATGAAACTTTATAACAAAAAAATAATAATAATTTATATAACATATTAAGAGGAAAAAATTGCTTCTCAGTAGTCTTAAAGTGCTTACAATGTACAGTAGTGATAGATATTGTCATACTGATACCACAGATGCTTTCCAGAGCATTTCAAAATCAGCACTTCACCAAAGCAAAGCTGTCTAACCATCACAGTTTGTCTTTGATATCTTCAATATTTTTTGTTAGTGCAGTGATATATTTAGTAGTAGTAATGTTAGAAGCCATTTAGAAAACAGCTTGTTTAGATGTCATGTTGTTTAGAAGTATTTGGTGAAGTCTGAATCATAGTGTAAACTGGTGGATACTACCACAAAGTATTTGGATCTGGAACTCATCTTATCGTCACTGGTATGGGTATATTTTGCTCTTTTTCTTTCTAGCAACTTGGCCTTAGAAAGTCCAAGACAAAGTTTTTCTTTGTTTAAATAATATCATATGAAATTGATTCATACACATATATTAAAATACAACAAATACGTATCCGATATCAATTCATTAGTAAACACATTTGACTACTGACAAATGTATTAGTTAATAATATATAGTTGTGTAAGAGGTGTACAGTATAGCACAAAATATATTTGAAGAAACTCTCAAGAATTTTCAAATGATAAGTGTAGACCTTGACAGGTACAGTAGTCATACATTTTGGTTATAGTTCCCAGAGCATTTCATTAACCATATAGTGTAGAAATGTCTTTATTATTTTGTTACCTTATTAGAGATGAAAAGTTATAATGAAAGCTAATTTTAAAAAAAAGTTTAAATTAAGTCATCTAAATCTAGTCATCTTGTTTAGATATTTAGTTGTTGAGAAGTATTTTGTATAGTTTGAGTCACAGTGTCAGATGGATATCTCAGTGATAAAGTATTTGGATCTGGAACCAAGCTCATAGTCACAGGTATGAGTACATTTTTTGTTTACTGCATTCAAATAAAAATCCAAATTGATTTGAGGCAAAGCAAACTTTATAATGTATATCTTTGCCTACACCTAGAAATACAACATATTTTTGCTATTAGCAACCTAATCAGTCAATAGCATACAGTTAATAATTTACAGTACAGTAAAAAATTTATTTGAAGACACACTTAAAAGTATTCATACGATTGACATTCGACTTCAATAATGACCTTACTATGTATAGTAGTCACAGATACTGGTTATACTGGTACCACAGCTGTTTACCAGAGCTTTACATTACCTATATGATGCACAACTGACACCTTGTCTTTAACATGTTTAATATTTCTAATTAGAAAATAATAAGTAAATAAAAGTAGTATTTGTTCTAAGAATATAGACAATTGATTTGAAAAAAGCTTGTTTAGATGCCCAGTTATTTAGAAGTATTTGGTGAAGTGTGCGTCACTGTGGCAAGGATACTCGTATAAAGTATTTGGATCTGGAACTCTACTCATCGTCACTGGTAACACCACATTTTACTTTTTTTGTTACATGACCTAAAAAATGCCAAAAATTAATTGAGAATATAAAGAATTTCAAAAAGGAGAAAAAAAAAAAAAAACCTTTAAAAAGAGAGAAAACAATGCTAGGAGAGAAAAATTCCAAATAATGTCAGATAAATAAATATTCTGTTCCCAGAATATAGACCTTATAAAAACGTGTTTGGATGTCGAATTGTTTTGAAGTATTTGGTGTAGTCTGAGTCACAGTGGACGACAAAACTTTTGGATCTGGAACTCGGCTTATCGTCACTGGTATGAGCACATTTAGCTGTTTCTGTTTTGTCTTCTTACTTGATAATATCTGCAAAATGAATTTAAAAGAAAAATATGCATAAAAAATAGAAAATAAAAAAAGGTGTAAAAAAATGACTATAAAAAAAGTAATGGTTTAAATATTGTATGATGAAAACTAATATCCATACATAAATATTGGGTATAAATAATTAAATATGAAATATATAAATACTTAATTCAGTCAATAACATTACATAACATTACTATGTGAAAATTGCATGTAAAGAGATATTTCATATGTTTAAAATGTTAATATGCTTATCATTTCACTGTATAAAAAAATTATAGTTTATCAAAGCTTTTCAACTGGTCAAAATAGCCAATAGCTTCATTGTGATTACAATTAGTATGAACCTTTTCTGTGCTCAGGAATTGGTTATGCTTTTTCTTATTTGTTTTTTTCAGTAAGGATTGCTTAAATGTGCATTTGTGTATAAATTCAGTGCAATCTTCAAATGCTGGAGGAATGTTTTAAAATACTAATCAAAGTATTACACTGGACTCTAGTTACAAACAAGTTATAAAATGATCTTTACAAGAATTTATATTTTTTTTACTTAATAAGACATTACATCAGTGATTTATTCAATAAACATATTTGTAATTGTTGGTAGATGTATACATACATGGACCAGGCATAATATTATGACATTATAACAATTTGAGCGGTGAAGCAAATAACACTGATTATCTCTTTATCATGGTACCTATTAGTGGGGAAATATATATTAGGCAGCAAGTGAACATTTTGTCCTCAAAATTGATGTGTTGGAAGCAGAAAAAATGGGCAAGCGTAAGAATTTGAGTGAGTTTGACATGGGTCAAATATTAATGAACTAGACAGCTGGGTCCGAGCATTTCCAAAACTGCAGCTCTTGTGGGATGTTCCCAGTCTGCAGTGGTCAGTATCTATCAAAAGTGGTCAAAGGAAGGAACAGTGGTGAACCGGCGACAGGGTCATTGTGCGGCCAAGGCTCACTTGTGTGGAGCAAAGGCTGGACCATGTGGTCTGATCCAACAGACAAGCTCCTGTAGCTCAAATTGCTAAAAAAGTTAATGCTGTTAATACCTAATGGGTCAGAACTGTTTTGGCAGTAAATAAGGGACCAACAAAATATTAGTCAGGTGGTTATGTTATGCCCAATTAGAGGCCTTAAAGTTATGCCTGGTTGGTGTATGTTTATAGATTAATACACACTATTTGTCATACTACTTTTACCAATTAATTATTTATTGTATCATTTTGTTTAGATATGTTAGCAGTTCATTAAATAATAAACATATTGAAAAAGAAAGAAGAAAGAAAAAAAAGATATAATAGAAAATAAAGAATTGATAGTTAATGTCATATTAACTGTTTTTTTTCCCTTTAATGTTCTAATCTAATGTTCTTTCAGTATCCTAATCCAAATTTACCACTGTTAATCCAGAAACACTGTATAATTGATGTTTTTTCATGCTTCATATATTTCATAGCCTTACATCATTGTCCAGAATTCAATTAAACCCTAGGCCTAAGGTGAATAGATAATGAATGAATAAATAACATACTATATTTAAAATTATATGTTAAAAGATTGTAATTTATGGTGGTTAAAGTGATGTGGTTTTCTCCTAAATAATAAGCAGACACATTTGTGTTTCACTTATAATGTTCAAGTATTTCTCCATTAATACTTTTATATTTGTATGATAATATCATTAATATACAAATAGAATATTCAAATACACATATGCACATAGACAGAAGTGTAGACGTGTAGTACACAATGGGTACAGTGAAACAGTTAACTTTTCAGACAAATGTCTTTTTTCAGCTTGCGTGGCTGAAGTGAAAGCACTAGTTTTAGAAATATATGCAGATAATAATGAATATTGAATGTTAAATGCATTATATACTAATGATACAAATAATGTTTAACATGCCATTTAGGTTAGTTAGGTTTAGGTTCATTAACAGTCACTATATGTAGCAAATTAAATGGGTTTGCGAAGAAAAACTACAAAATTTTGCATTGTGCATTGTTCTTGCTTAACACTGGTAAACCAGTAATAACATTTTCATGCTTCTGGCTTGACATCATTTACCAATAAATAGATCTTGTTGAATCAGAGATTGTGGCACCCCTAAGAGTGCACTTGTACACTAAATAAATAACACATTTTTAAAGGTAATGAATAAATAATAAATAATAATAAATGCCGCAAATGTTATTAATTTTGTAAACAAATCTTTGTAATACATGGTTTTAAAAATAACAGTGTAGACAAAGTAAATTTTTTAAATAAATTTTATTATTATTATTTATAGTAGTAGTAATAATAATAATAATAATAATAATAATAATAATATAATTAATATTTAGTATTACTTTGCCTACATTGTTATTTTTAAAACTCTTAATTACAAATGTTTGTTTGTAGAACAATTAGAAGTTATATCATTTATTCAACAAATGTTTTAATTCATTATAGTTTATTATTTAACATATCATTTACTTTTTGTGATAAATAACAGTATAAGTTTGAGGTAAATTGTATACAGCACTGTTCTCTTTGAGGTTCTGGTGTTTGATGTCCCTATTCTTTTAATAATCCTAAACAATTTTGTACTTATGAAAGTAATATTGCATTTTTCTGTGACATGATTCTGACATGATTCTAAATGCTATATGAAAGTTTAGGACTCAAGAGTTTATTGTTATATGTACAAGAAACAGTCTGTTATACATACATTGAACTTCTTGCTCTGGGAATCTTCAAAGCCTATGACATTAATTATAAGAACATATAAGGGAAAAGACATAAGACAAGACATTAATTACAAATTTATGAAGGTACAAGTACAAATGCAAGTAACAAAATTATTAAATATACTATATAAAGAATACAGTGTATAATGTAAAGGTCAAAAAAATTGCAAAGTAGGTAAAGGGAGATTGGGTCCATGCTCTTATTCACATTTTCAATAATGTATTTTCTCAATGTGTTAACACTAACAAAGAACTTACATGTCTTCTAAAAATGCAGATGGGAATGACAAAGACAAGGTCATAGAGCCTACAGTACATGTGTATCCAGTGTCCAAGCCACAGAAACAAAAGTCTGTTTTGCTGTGCGAGGCGAAAGGCATGGTCCCAGACCTAGTGAGATTCAGGTGGGAAGCAAAAGATAATAATAATAAAGACGTGTCGTTGAAAGATGATGACCAGCTGGAGCAGAGAGGCCAAGACTCAGAGGTCCGTATCACCAGCATGCTTATCGTAGAAGAGAGCAAAGCCATGAACAACAAATTCACCTGCTCTGTTCAGCATGGCACCACTGGTGAAAAGAAACATGATATTCCAACAGGTAACAAAAAAGGCTGTTAATTTGTTGCCTACAGTATGTTTTCTCAGAATTTCCTTTATCAATCTGGACTTACACTAATGACATTTCAAAAATTCTGTGTTGGAAATAATGTCCACAGATGGATTTTATTAATGTAATATTCAAATGTGTGAACTATTCATCATTTAGCTGCCTGATCTTTTAAACAACATATTATAAATATTTAATTTAAAAATAACTACATAAAATGTCAGTTATTTTCACATTTACTAAGCATACACAATAATGTTGATTTCCTTACAGAAGAAGAAATTCGTAAATCTAAGCAAATTCCTTCCAAAACTCCTACCTGTCCATCTAAAAAAGCAGTAGGAGAGGCAGAGATGGGGGAGGAAGAGGAAAACGTGAATATTGGTATGGACAATCAAATATCTTTTAAATAAAATGATAAAAAGGCATATTGATATGTAATAATTATATTTTTATATATCACTGGCTCTTTGACATTTTTACAGTGATCATAATAAATGAAATTAACATAATGATAATTATCAACATTTTGATGACTGATCTGTAAAAACTATTTCCTTTATGTCTTTTGTGTACTCTAGGTGTGCTTAAGATTGATCGCAGTCTGTATCTGTTCAGCATGACATATGTGATACTGCTAGTGAAAAATGTGCTCTATTTCTGCACCATCTTTGTCTTACTGTTCAAGAGAAGTTCTGCTAGCACGGAGTTTATTAAAGGCAACGTTCGCTGATCATCAGCTAAACATCACGATGCAACACATCTTTTTTAAGAATGATCTATCTATCTATCTATCTATCTATCTATCTATCTATCTATCTATCTATCTATCTATCTATCTATCTATCTATCTATCTATCTATCTATCTATCTATTTTTGATTGTTGGGGAGATAGTTGGGGAGATTTGTGAGCAACAAGACCTCCTATATCCTTGTATGCATCAGACTTTGTGGTAAGAACCAGATATGGCCCAATCAATCAATCAACCAATCAATCAATCAATCAATCAATCAATCAATAAACCAACCAATCAATCAATCAGTCTGTCTGTCTGTCTGTCTGTCTGTCTGTCTGTCTGTCTATCTATCTATCTATCTATCTATCTATCTATCTATCTATCTATCTATCAATTTTTTTACATTGTAGTTTTATGCTTTTGTGTTTAAATCATGTGAAGATTTTAAAACTTTAAATTGTATTGCGAATATACACCTGTTTTTGTACACAGTTAATTTAAAACCTGTTGTATCTATCCATGCACCTGTACTGCCTATAAATATTTTGTATTTGTTCTCTTGCCATACATTATGTTTGCTATAGATGGATTGTTGTTTTATTAAAATCACTTTTAAAAATCCTATGATTTATTCTATAATGGAAATAACAGAAACCATTATTTGATGATGTGTTATGTGTTTAGCTTATAAAATGATAATCATAAATACCTCATGGTTTACTGTATCAGAATAGTAAGACATGGGATGACAATGTGAAATATTGTTATAACAATAATTAAATATACACTGATCAGGCAGACTAACTGATGTTGCTGAGATTTCCTGTAAAATTGCATCTGAATTTATAGTGTCACAAAGGTATTTCTATGAAAATATCTCTATGGTTAAACAGTCACTTACTTAGCTGTGCATATACTGCTGTTGTAACACAGGTTATTTTTTTTTATTATACATAACAGATAAATGTTATAGTGAGTTGCTCTTATTAATGATAGCAATAAGCCTGGCTTTGAGAATAAAATTTTAAAATATAGGCAATCATTCAAAATCCACTAATATTATTAAACAGAGTTATGTGTTGGGCAGTGTAATGTCTGGAAATGAATTATGCTTGAAAAACTGTATATATTTGTTTTGTTATTTTACTCTCTTTATAGTTTCATGATGAATATAGTGAATATTACATTTAACATGTAACTTATAATAACTGTATAAAAGTTACTGTATAATACTGTATACAGTGGTGTAACGAGAACCTAAAAATCATACTTGAGTAAAAGTATAGATTCCTTACTGCAAAACATACTCCATTACAAGTTCAAAGTCACCGATTCTAAAAGGACTTATCAATAGGAACAATCTTAAAGTATTTGATTTGAACAGTACTTAAATATTTACTGATATTGAACATAAACTCAAAGGTGCACTAGTCCTCAACACCTAGACACATGTTAGCAAAAGCCAACAACAGTTGATTTGTGAGATTTCATTTCCTGAAGTACAAATAAAATTGTACACCTCAACACTGCATTAAGCAACATCAACATTACAGCGTCTTGAACATGCCAGAATGAGGGTCAAACAATTCGGATCAAACAAGGATCAACCTTTTTTATTTAGTAAAAAAGACAAAATACTAATGCAATCTTCAGTTAACAAATACAATTACAGTATCATGTCACAAAAAGAAACATTAATATTCAATGGACAAATAAAATTGAAGTAAATCATTTTAGATAAAATCAAACCAAGTATTCAGAGCAAACTGTGATTTGATGCACCTTTCAGTCTCAAAGAGGAGCAATATTTTTAATTTGAACAAAAATCCCGTTCTCAAAGTTTTGGAATTGATTCTAGCTTTGATTTTTAGTGTTGAGCCTTAATGACATCTTCAACAGAGCTGCAAAATGTAATTGGTAATGGTCACTGTACACGTGTAAACGTGTACCGAATGGAATCCTTTTTTTTTTTTTTCAATATTTTTATTATTATTAAACTTGAAAACATACATAATTCCAGGGGGGTTAAAAAGAAACTAGAGTTAGCCCAGTGGCACTGTGGCTACTCACTCCGTGACAGAAATAAGATTTGTTTTGCGTGTGAATGAAAACGCTAAAGAATCCATAGCGTTAGCCACTTAGGAAGTGGCTAATGGCTAAAGCTGTGAATTATTTAGCATTTTATGTCCAGCCCCAGGAATTTCTGTTAAAAGGGGAAAATCCTGACAATTCCACATGTAGGGAGTGAATGAAAGGAAGGATGGAAAGAACAAAGACATTTATTAAAGTATGTTGAAATAAGTAGAACAGTAAAGTAGATCATATCTTTAGAAAATTAAATATATGTTACACACACACACACACACGCACGCACACACACACACACACACACACACACACACACACACCTGTATTACCCAAATGGGGTTTAACAAAAAACATTTTTTTATTTTTATTAAATTTTATTTATTACATTTAATTTGTGCCAATTTAATAATTAATAACAATTTATTGTTTATAAAATATTCAAAAATATTATTTTATATATTATTTAGCCAAGCAGGCATTTTATTTAAATATGTTTTTAAAATGTTAATAATAATAAACTGCAATAATAATAATAATAATAATAATAATAATAATTATTATATATATATATATATATATATATATATATATATATATATATATATATATATATATGTAACATATATATGTTTTTCAATTTTTGATTGATATTTCAATCATCCACAATAGTAAAGACACTTTATACTTTATACACATTATACACTTTATTGTGTGCATGTGAGCCCTTGTTTATTTTGTGTTTTTTGCTTTCTTCATATCAACACATCACTAACGTGAAAATGAAGTGATGAATGAAGTATAATAAACACAATAACTTAACTTAATAAAAAGTCTAACTATAGGATAAAGTGACCCCCTCTCCTAAATTAGAGATGAGAATATTGTTATTGACTATTATTTAAATAAAATATTTTATAATTTACATTTCTAATTTGTAATGACATATATGTTTTTAATTATTATATTTTTTAAAAACATTTAAATAACTGCTACATAGGCTACATTTCTGAACTCCAACAAGCAGTACACTGCATGCATTTTCTTAATTAGCTAACCTGATTAACCAAAGAAAACACTTCCAATTAATTAGGTTATTACAAAATATTTTTCAAAAACATATTGTACATACCACTCTGTGTTATCAATTTCAATAGTAATATGTAAATGCTTTAACAAACATGTAATTGGTGATATAATACCAGATGCTGTATTTGTTGTACATAATTCCATTTTAACCCAAACAGAATGTGCTTAGTTCATGCATTTGTAATAATTCTATGTAAAAAAAAAGTATGCATTAGTATTAATTTTGTGTGAAGTTGATTGATCAGAATGGAAACTGTTGTGGTTTAAATGCATGCTGGGTTTAGCATGAAGTGCAGTTGAGCATGTTTACAGGAAATAAACCGCATGCAGCAGTTTGACCACAGTTGCTGATCTGATCAGTCATCAACTTCAACAAAAGGCCCTAATTTTTACTCAAGTATTCTTCAAAGAATTATGTGTGGGAAAAGCTGAAATACGATTTGGTTTGGGCCATAAAAGTTTGTTCTTACCTTATCAGTAATCTGAGAGGAACTGTAAAATTTTGGGTGGTACACCTGTCCAGGAATGATTATTTTTGGCCCATTTACGTTCCACCTGCATATTATCAAACAAATTTTGCTGACATTAATGTTTAAGGTTTTTGGTCCTGGAAGGTCTTTGAAATTAGTGAAAGGTGTGTATGTGCACTAAACATAAATGAACTCATAATAATTGTTCCAATTAATTATTTCCATCATTGTATACATTGCACAATAATTATTTTGACATACTACTTTTGTACTCTCTTTTTGATGTCTTGTGTAACATACTGTTCTGAATACCGCTTCTTTAAAAACAACTAATTAAAGGAAAGTCTGCAGGTGTTCTTCTTTATTTTAAAATTCTTTATTTTAAGATAATGCAAAAATCTAAATTATCTTAAAATAAAGAATAAAAAGTTCACTGCAGTGAGAGATTCATGATAACTCTAAAACATGTAGGAAGCATTTAAAACTACACCTGCAGACTTTCCTTTAATTAGTTGTTTTTAAAGAAGCGGTATTCAGCAAGCTTGATGGCAGGTTTAATCATTAACATCATCTGGTGCAGATGATGTTAATGATTAAACCTGCCATCAAGCTTGCTGAGGTTCAAAGTACTTTTTATTCAGAATCTTATTTTTTACATTTACTCGTATCAGAACAAACAGAGTGAAACTTTCAAGATTAAGGAAATCTTAAGATGAATCAGACTCATCTGGGTGACACCAGATAGTAGATTTTTACAGTAATAATTTCCTTCTGACAAATTGCTAAAGTGAACTTCATAGTGAAGTCATAAGTTTAAACAAAAATAGCTTTGCCCAGACAAATTTGACCTTTCATTTGTAGCTGATTTCTACCCTGTACAAAGGTCAGCATGGGACTTCTGACTGCTCTCAGCGACACAGTCCTATACACAACATGCTGTGATGCACTGGGTGTTTAATGCTTTTCTATAATATCCAGAATTAACTTTTCCTACTAATTATGTCCAGTCAAAACCAAATGTCATCTTCAGAACAACCTTCACAAAATAATTTTCAAAACTTTAAATTGTCCAAAAAAATCTGACAGCAATACACACAAACAGGAAGTTAGGCTGTATCTCATAGTTAAAATGCTAAAAAAAATGCTCTGGGGAGCCAAAAATTCATTGTGTGCTAGTTAACCAGCTTACTGCCTGGGCTATCAGTTAGTGTGGCTTTTTTGGGATCTATTTCCTGAAGAGCTTTTATATAGTATCTTAAGCCAAAAGTAAACACTCTACTAGCAAACATAAGAACTCTCATAAACACCCTTGGAAAGTCGTTTGATCAATCAAATGAGTGTTTCTGCCCGATGTGTCATTTGTGTAACTCAAATTGAATCAGCTTTGACTAAAAAATTGGCAGAAGATGAATATAATAGGTCCAAAGCCAGATTCAGTTAACTGCCAAAAAATTATATTTTTTTTAATTACTCATTGTATATTTAGAATAAATCACATATTAATTTTTTCTGCAACTATACTGACAATACCAAAAAAGTTTCATAGTCATTGTATACAAGATGTGCATTAGCATCAACAATGGGGAGCTCTTAGCTGGCTTGCTAGCAGCACTGGTAAGAACCAAGCTACATGTTTAATTAGCTTATGTTATTTTGTGCACTGTGTTTATGTGTTTAGGTAAAAAGGCATGATGTTTATCAGATAAATATCTACTAATGATTTAGATGTGTGCCTTTTGGTGCACAACCCTGATGGTAATGGTGATGCTAATATGATAAAGTTTTGGTAAACTTTCACACTTTTGAAAGGCTGTTGCTGAGGAAGTGTGCGGTTTGTGCAAAAGACCAGCCTTAGAGCTACAAGTTAAGCATGCCAGTGGTATATATGTAATTATTATTATTGTGCATTATTTACTGTCTTCATATTTAAGTAAAAAATGGTAACACTTTATAATAAGGGTAGCTGATTCATCATGTGTTAATATCTGAATTAACAGTTAGTCCATCATAAGCAAATTGAATGAAGTAATTGAATGAAAGTAGTAACCAGAAACTAATAATGCACAAACTAGGCCTGGAGTTATGAGTTATGAGTAGGGCTGTAGTTTTGAGTTATGAGTAGGGCTGTAGTTTTGAGTTATGAGTAGGGCTAGAGTTTTGAGTTATGAGTAGGGCTGTAGTTTTGAGTTATGAGTAGGGCTGGAGTTATGAGTTATGAGTAGGGCTGTAGTTTTGAGTTATGAGTAGGGCTGGAGTTTTAAATTATGAGTAGGGCTGTAGTTTTGAGTTATGAGTAGGGCTGTAGTTTTGAGTTATGAGTGGGCGGAGTTATGAGTTATGAGTAGGGCTGGAGTTTTAAATTATGAGTTGGGCTGGAGTTATTAGTTATGAGTAGGGCTGGAGTTTTGAGTTATGAGTTGGGCTGGAGTTTTGAGTTATGAGTAGGGCTGTAGTTTTGAGTTATGAGTAGGGCTGTAGTTTTGAGTTATGAGTAGGGCTGGAGTTATGAGTTATGAGTAGGGCTGGAGTTTTAAATTATGAGTAGGGCTGGAGTTATTAGTTATGAGTAGGGCTGGAGTTTTGAGTTATGAGTAGGGCTGTAGTTTTGAGTTATGAGTGGGCCGGAGTTATGAGTTATGAGTAGGACTGGAGTTTTAAATTATAAGTAGGGCTGGAGTTATTAGTTATGAGTAGGGCTGGAGTTTTGAGTTATGAGTAGGGCTGGAGTTTTGAGTTATGAGTAGGGCTGTAGTTTTGAGTTATGAGTAGGGCTGGAGTTATGAGTTATGAGTAGGGCTCGAGTTTTAAATTATGAGTAGGGCTGGAGTTATTAGTTATGAGTAGGGCTGGAGTTTTGAGTTATGAGTAGGACTGGAGTTTTGAGTCATGAGTAGGTCTGTAGTTTTGAGTTATGAGTAGGGCTGTAGTTTTGAGTTATAAGTAGGGCTGGAGTTATGAGTTATGAGTAGGGCTGGAGTTTTAAATTATGAGTAGGGCTGGAGTTATTAGTTATGAGTAGGGCTGGAGTTTTGAGTTATGAGTAGGGCTGTAGTTTTGAGTTATGAGTAGGGCTGCAGTTTTGAGTTATGAGTACGGCTGTAGTTTTGAGTTATGAGTAGGGCTGGAGTTATGAGTTATGAGTAGGGCTGGAGTTTTAAATTATGAGTAGGGCTGGAGTTATTAGTTATGAGTAGGGCTGGAGTTTTGAGTTATGAGTAGGGCTGTAGTTTTAAATTATGAGTAGGGCTGGAGTTCTGAGTTATGAGTAGGGCTGGAGTTTTAAATTATGAGTAGGGCTGGAGTTATTAGTTATGAGTAGGGCTGGAGTTTTGAGTTATGAGTAGGGCTGGAGTTTTGAGTTATGAGTAGGGCTGGAGTTTTGAGTTATGAGTAGGGCTAGAGTTTTGAGTTATGAGTAGGGCTGTAGTTTTGGGTTATGAGTAGGGCTGGAGTTATGAGTTATGAGTAGGGCTGTAGTTTTGGGTTATGAGTAGGGCTGTAGTTTTGGGTTATGAGTAGGGCTGGAGTTATGAGTTATGAGTAGGCCTGGAGTTATGATGATTTCTATGTTATTAACAGCCACTTTAACTAAATGTTAATCCTTTTGTTAGTTAATATATTCATTCATTCACACCATAGTTAACAGCTTGATTAATACCTACAGGCAAACAACATGCAATGGACATACATATAGAATTAGGAGTACTAAACCCAACTTTGACCTAAATGACCTTGATATAAATAAAAAAGGCATAATCTTATTACTTTTGACATAACATCTACAGTTTTGGTGCTGATTTCCTGCTTCTGCTGGCTTGCATGGATACTGTAGCTTATATGTACAGTACAGACCAAAAGTTTGGACACACCTTCTCATTGAAAGAGTTTTCTTTATTTTCATGACTATGAAAATTGTAGAGTCACACAGAAGGCATTAAAACTATCAATAAACACATGTGGAATTATATACATAACAAAAAAGTGTGAAACAACTGAAAATATGTCATATTCTAGGTTCTTCAAATGTAGCCACCTTTTGCTTTGATTACTGCTTTGCACACTCTTGGCATTCTCTTGATGAGCTTCAAGAGGTAGTCACCTGAAATGGTTTTCACTTCAGAGGTGTGCCCTGTCAGGTTTAATAAGTGTGATTTCTTGCCTTATAAATGGGGTTGGGACCATCAGTTGTGTTGTGCAGAAATCAGGTGGATACACAGCTGATAGTCCTACTGAATAGACTGATAGAATTTGTACTATGGCAAGAAAAAAGCAGCTAAGTACAGAAAAACGAGTGGCCATCATTACTTTAAGAAATGAAGGTCAGTCAGTCCGAAAAATTGGGAACATTTTGAAAGTGCCCCCAAGTGCAGTCACAAAAACCATCAAGCGCTACAAAGAAACTGGCTCACATGCGGACCGCCCCAGGAAAGGAAGACCAAGAGTCACCTCTGCTGCGGAGGATAAGTTAATCCGAGTCACCAGCCTCAGAAATTGCAGGTTAACAGCAGCTCAGATTAGAGACCAGGTCAATGGCACACAGACTTCTAGCGGCAGACACATCTCTACAACAACTGTTAAGAGGAGTCTGTGTGAATCAGGCCTTCTTGGTAGAATATCTGCTAGGATACCACTGCTAAAGAAAGGCAACAAGCATAAGAGACTTGTTTGGGCTAAAGAACACAAGGAAAGGACATTAGACCAGTGGAAATCTGTGCTTTGGTCTGATAAATCCAAATTTGAGATCTTTGGTTCCAACCACCGTGTCTTTGTGCGAAGGTAAACGGATAGACTCTACATGCCTGGTTCCCACCGTGAAGCATGGAGGAAGAGGTGTGATGGTGTGGGGGTGCTTTGCTGGTGACACTGTTGGGGATTTATTCAAAATTGAAGGCATAATGAACCAGCATGGCTACCACAGCATCTTGCAGCGGCATGCAATTCCATCCGGTTTGCGTTTATTTGGACCATCATTTATTTTTTAACAGGACAATGACCCCAAACACACCTCCAGGCTGTGTAAGGGCTATTTGACCAAGAAGGAGAGTGATGGGGTGCTGCGCCAGATGACCTGGCCTCCACAGTCACCGGACCTGAACCCAATCGAGATGGTTTAGGGGTGAGCTGGACCGCAGAGTGAAGGCAAAAGGGCCAACAAGTGCTAAGCATCTCTGGGAACTCCTTCAAGACTGTTGGAAGACCATTTCAGGTGACTACCTCTTGAAGCTCATCAAGAGAATGCCAAGAGTGTGCAAAGCAGTAATCAAAGCAAAAGGTGGCTACTTTGAAGAACCTAGAATATGACATTTTTCAGTTGTTTCACACTTTTTTGTTATGTATATAATTCCACATGTGTTAATTCATAGTTTTGATGCCTTCAGTGTGAATCTACAATTTTCATAGTCATGAAAAAAAAGAAAACTCTTTGAATGAGAAGGTGTGTCCAAACTTTTGGTCTGTACTATATATGTACATGTATAAGCATATAAAAGTAGGGTGTCTGACTGAAAATGTAGCCAAGTGCACTAGGCTACAGATAAATCATCAATATCTGGCCTGATTTGTGTTTTCAAATCTTTTTTGAATGGGCTTGTTACTATGTGTAGTACTGCATGTGCAATTAGGTTAGAATGTTCAGCTGCAAAGCTCCATGAATAAATAAATATGCATCATGAACTAACATTATTACAGGCTTAATTAATGATAAGTTCATGATTATAGGCTCCTTAATGTAAAGTCATGAAATAAACATACATTAACCAATCATGAGCTTATGTTAGTGAAAGAGGAGTAATGAATAAGTTAATAATGTTACATTAAAAAGTGTGATAATATTAAACATACACAAAAGCAAGCCGTATACTTTACCCTATTGCAATAACCATAGAGGAAACCTAATAAGTTAAAAAGAAACACAAATCAGCCTGATTTTGAGCTGTGGAAAAACGCACTGCATGCCATTTATTAAACAAAACTAAATTGTAAGAGCTCATCTTCTTACATTCAATTATGAATCACATTAAAACAGTTACATAATCGTTAATACATATTGACACATACATACTGCATTTATGAAAATTAATTCTGCCTATACTCAAACACTATTAACAAAAAGAAAATGTTTCAGTTGTTAAAAATCTAACAAAAATAAATGTAAAATGTTATGTAATTATCCATAAATATGTTGCCAGACCTGCAATTGAGGGCAGTGGTGCCTTTAATTTAACAGTCATTGGTTTATGCCCCAGTACCCTGTACTCTAACCCTAGCTTTCTAACAAGCTGGACTATGTGAAGATTCTCATTTTGCTATAATAGTCATGGGACAAAGTCTCAATCAAATTATTGTTCATCTAATGATGTGCTCTAACCTTTAACCCTATTCCTAACCCTAGGGTTAATATTAAAATCATAAAGAAAATATTTAAATTAATGTCTACAATTAAAGCTTTTACATTCCTGTGCATAAGTTAGAATGATAGGATGACATTTTTATCGCCACCTAGTGGTAGTAATACAATATAACTTTGTTTGTTCTTGCTTTGACGTCTTCTGTTTTACATCTACATATTTTTATTTATTCCAAACACTACTGGGCATTTTCAAAGAACATTTGTAATACTATTTTTGGTCATTGTATTATACTCTTTGACATCCAGAAAAGTTTTCGGCTCAGGCACAAAATTGATATGTAACCGGTAAGGTTTTGGATATTTTATGTAATTTGATTACGAGTGTGACACAGAATGCTGGTGTTTCTGGAACTTGGCCAGTTGTCATTAGCAAGAGCTTGTTTTGTTGTGTATTTGTTTGTATCTATGTATGTATGAATGTATGTATAGTTAGTTAGTTAGTTAGTTAGTTAGTTAGTTTGTTAGTTAGTTAGTTTGTTAGTTTGTTAGTTAGTTAGACTTACAAGCTTAACTGAAGTGAGCAGTCTTTGGAATAAAACCCATAATAATAATAAAAAATCTAAAACTGTAAATAAGTCTAAAAACATTTTAAAAATACCACATAATAACAGACAGTAAACTAAAACAATCTAAATGTTCATTGAAATATTTATATATTTGAATGGCATAAATTATATTGTTTAATTTAAATAAATACATTCAAACATACAAACATGAAAAAAATGTACACTCAGCTTGAATGTAATTGCCATTCATGTATATTGATATAAACTTTTCAGAGCTGACTGTGATAAACACAATCAACTGACATATCACCATTTATATGCACATTTATTTCAATTTCCTTGTACAGATTATTTTAATTTAGATTATACTGGATGTGAAGTTTTGAAATTTTGCTTATTCTGGTTTAAAAGATAATAATAATTGCGCACTTCCTTCACTATGTAGATGAATCTTGAGGTTGCTAGTTTACCCTACCTAAATTATTTAAAAATAAAAACTTTAGGACTGTTTTTGGATTTTGGTTAATCTTCCTTTCGATGCACCGTTCTTCTGGTTTTTGGTTTGGACTGGTCTTGGTCTGTGTTTTCCCCCCTGCCTCTTTCTTTTATTTAAGACTGTTTTCACCATACCCCTGTTGCGTCCTGCATTTGGGTCTTCCTTTCAGTCACACTCGCTGACAGATACATTTGTGTAGGACATTTTAGAACATTTATTGCCAGTCCCTCAGGATTCTGAAGGACTGGCAATATTTAAAAAGAGTGATAATGATAGTGATTGTGGGACGACATGAGCAGTTTTTATAACAGTTAAAGGACTAAGTTATGATTTCTTGTTTAGTGCCTAAACATTTGCCTTAACAGAGAAGCTGCTGCCACCAAAGTACAGACTTTTTGAAAAATGTATAATACAATGGAAATCCTTACTAAAATTGTTAAGGCTCTGTGTTCAGAGTACATGTTTCTCAGGGAACATTAATAAATCATTAACTAACAAAATACTTTTTATGTATACTATCAACATGAATGTTTTTGTCATCTTAATAACTAATCTTCAATAGAAATATGCCATTAATGGTGTAATGATGTAATTAGCTCAAGGGGTAATCAAAGTTTACTTGACAGAAAGTGTGGATCATAAAGAAATCTGATAATTACATCGTAGAAGTTTAATTGAATGTGTGGTTCAGTGAACCAGTAACCGTATTTGTGCCCCACACAGACCGAGGCTGCTTTGAGGCTCCTGTTCATAAATTCCTGGCACATGCTGTATAATATACAGTTTAATGCCTTTTAAAAGAAAAATATTACTATTGTAATGTTTTTTTTCCTGGCATCCCTTTGCATATATCTATTATATAGTATTAAATCTGGAATTAAAAACAAATATTTAGTATGACAACTTTAGGAAACTTATATCTGTAAAACTTGTAGACTATTGTTATTTCTATATTTATAATAATAATAATAATAATAATAATTAATAATAATAAATATTATTATTATTATTATTATTATTATTTATTATTAGTAGTAGTAGTAGTCATACATTATTAATATTAATAATAATAAATTTAAACCTGTTTGCTATTTGATTTGATTTGTGTGCAGTGTGTGTGTGTGTGTGTGTGTGTGTGTGTGTGTCTGTTTAAAGGATAGTATGGTGGGTTTTGCATTTGGTTGCAGCTGAGTGTGTTTACTAGAAATAAACCACATGCAGCAGCTTGAACTGATAACCTATTCGCTTCTGCAGGATGTATGTGTGTGTGTGTGTGTGTGTGTGTGTGTGTGTGTGTGTGTGTGTGTGTGTGTGTGTGTGTGTTTGGGGGATTCTCTAAACTTCTGCTAGCGGTTTCTCTGAGAGCAAATATAACTTTGTGTTTCTGCATAGCCTTGCACAAATGGAAAATGCATTTTGATTAAAAAAAAATTCCAGTCCTTTTTTTTTTTATATCTCCATTGCACTGTAACTAAAATACAAAAACAGATGTGTGTGTGTGTGTGTGTGTGTGTGTGTGTGTGTGTGTGTGTGTGTGTGTATTTCTAATTTTGTATTAGAAAGAAATAGGGTGTATATAACACTTTAGCACATTGCTCTAAATATAGAGTTGGAATTAGAACAATCATGAGAAACTGTGTGTAATTCATTAGATTTATCAGTGATGGTGCACCTGGACTCCATCTGCACTGCTTTCACGAACTGTCTGAGGTTAAACAGTTATTTTTAATCATGTATATTATATTAAAAAATGAAAAAAGATCAGCTTCTAACCATGAAGTAAAATCACACACACACACACACACACACACACACACACACACACACACACACATTTTGTGTATAATTGAAAATCATGAAAGCAATGTTTGAAATATTGATTATTCTGCATTGTATAAATTAATTACTTATATAGGAGTACTGTAGTGGTGTAGTTATGTGGGTTCTATATGATACCATTTGGGAAAATCTGATCTATAAATTTCATCATATATTTTTTGTAAGGTCTTTTAAAAAATATATGCATGGTAGATTTATGATCCATTCTATGAGCCTGATGCAGCTGCATGTATCTAACTTGTGTTTTATTTATTTGTATTTTATATATATATATATATATATATATATATATATATATATATATATATATATATATATTACAATTGTATACAAAAATATATTTTTTTTATAAACCTTATTAAATATTATCTACTGTAAAGGTAATATTATCCATTCATAGCCTGAGTCTCAGGCATCATGGAAAAGAAGCAATCACAATGATTCATGTCATCAAGACCTATATAAAGATATAAGTAATATAACAGAATATGTAGCATCATGCTTTATTTTGGGGACATGTTTTACTTTGCCCTTGTGTACAACTGACTCTATACATTGAATGATGGGTGACATTAAGCCAGGGGTGGGCAAACTTTTTGACTCAAGGGCCACAATGGGTTCTAAAATTTGAAAGATCGGCTGGGCCAGGATATGAATATATATATAAAATTACATTAGAGATTTGGCCTGTAACATGTAGCAAAGCATTAATATGCATGGCTCATTGTACAAATTGTTTTCCAAATGCATTCATTAAATTAATAATTAATTTATTAAATTTCAGTTGAATAAACACAGCAGAAAAAAACAAATTCAGTTTCATCAAGTGCCAAAACATCAACAACTTGTTGATTCTTTTTTTTTTTGCTAGTGCATCAATAAACACAGCAGAAAAACTCAAGTTCAGTTTCAGTGGGAACAGTGTTGTTGAACTCCTTGTTTTGCCAGTTCATCAAAGTCTGGAGTAAATTTTGTTGTGGCAATTCTCAGGATAGATCCGAGGTGTTGGTCAGTTAACCTGGATCTGTGAGGGGCTTTGATCGGACCTCAGTGAAAAAATATTTTGTTGTCCACTCCGTATTAAACATAAGATCATTTTTGCAGAAGGGCTCATAAGAGAAGAAGAGAGTAATACACGCGAACAAGGTCAATGGAGCTGAAGTGCGTCATCTTTTGGGGAAACGTGGAATCCGCCGGATTAATAAACCCAAACTGGCCCGCGGGCAGTAGTTTGCCCATGTCTGCATTAAGCCTTGTTGCTAATGACCACTTCATATGTATTATTATCATTATTTTTATTATTATTTTTATTATTATTATTATTATTATTATTATTATTATTATTATTATTATTATTATTATTAACAATGTTAAAATTAACCCTATATATATTCAACATTTTATTAGAATATAAAATGTTGTTTTGTGTGTGTGTGTGTGTGTGTGTGTGTGTGTGTGTGTGTGTGTGTGTGTGTGTGTGTGTGTGTGTGTGTGTTTGTGAGAGATTGTGTGTCCTTGCATGCAAGTGTGTAAAGGGGATTGCATGGTAAGTTTTGTATGCACTGTAACCGAGTTTGTTCACAAGAAGTAAACCGCATGCAGTAGTCTGAACACAATTTGCTAAACTGATAAACTATTTGCTTCTGTGAGATGTATGTGATTGTTTGAGCTTCTAAGAGGTGGTTTTACTGAAAGTCCTGACATAGCCTGTTTTATGTGTACCATTAAGCCATTTTAAAAACAAATCCAGGCATTTCTGTTCATATTATCACTGAAACTAAAATGATGGTTTGATGTTATTTACAAGTAAATCAATATGCAGTTGGAAACGTTTTTCACTGATGATGCACCTGCACTTATTTCTAAGAAACTCCCTGTGGTTGAACAGTATTTTTTTTTACTACAAAAAACACTATTAAGCATGTGAGATCAGCTCATAACTGCTGAATTAATCAAGTGTTTGTGATTTTTGATGTTACCACAAAGTATTTAAGTAAATTTGCTCTATATTTGTATGTATATATACCTTTACATAACATTAAACAGGGTGTACTTTGACCAATAATAATATCACTCTCACTGATAGGGGAAGTGAATAATGCAAGGGATCTGCAGGGATCAGGTGAAAAGGTAAAGTTGATTTATTGGTAGCAAGAAAAATGGTGCCAAATTGTGATGGCTAGAGGCCTATCTAGAACATCTTTCAAATAGACTGGCTTGTGGGGTGTTACAGGTCTTGCCTCAACAGGACAGAGGTGTTTTAGCAGTACAAGATCATTTTAATGGAATGGCTAACTGATGTATATATTGCATACTGAAAATTTTATAGTAAAGTGCATATTTCATAGCAGTGCGATCCTGAATTTAAAATGATATCAGTGTCCTCTAAATTAAATTCTTGGACTATATTCTGTGACACGGATCTCTGCCGCCCTCTTGTGGTAATAAATCTGAATACTGTCCGCCATCATATTTTAGGACTTTTGCACACGTGCAATTTCAAATGCATTTGAACAAAAATAAATTATTGCTAAATGTTTGGTGAAAGTGTCTTTCCAGATGTTCTATTTGTAAGTTTGTGTGTACTCACTATACTGTATACTATATTCTATTATTCTAATTCTATTCTATTTTTCTTATATTATATACTATTAATAATATGACAACTTTGATACGTCTACAGAGATTTACATTTACAGCAATTGGTATCAAAAGAGCAGTTATCTTATTTACACAACTGAGAAATGACGGGTTAAGGGCTTTGCTCAAGGGCCCACCAGTGGGAGCTTGGTAGTTCTGGGTTCACAATCTTCCAATCCAAAGTTCAACATCTAAACCACTGAACCCCAGATTATGACTTTTAGTGGGATTATGTAAAAGACAGGTTAAGGATGACTTTAAAAATTTTATGAAACAATTTTTATATCGAGCATAACAAAACAAAACTTAATCAACAGCTAGAAATAGTTCATTTCACATTAGTTAAAGAAACATGTCTGAGCAGATATAATTTCCCAACAGGCCAAATTTTTATGACAGACAGACAAAGGCAAAGTAGCACCAAATATCACAATTTAAACATATTACCTACTATATATTACAGTTCAACAAAAAAACTGACAAGCGACTATCTTTTTTGGCCCATAAATATTTTTGTGAATAAACCTCATTTTAATTTAAAGTTCAACTGGTTTTAACAGAATTTTATGTATTTTAATATAGATACAGTTTTCATTCATAATGCATATATGCCGACTTAATACATTCTTACAGTAAGAAGATTATAATAAATCATTAGTTTAATATCTTGTGTACTTCTGCTGTAGTAAAGCAAAATCTTTTAAAGTGGCATTAATAAGCAGTTCACCAGTGGGAGGAGTAAACACTCGAAATAGTGTTCATTCTGCATTTGTGGATCTGCTGGTTTCCATTTTCACAGAGCGTCTTACACACCTTACAGTTGCCATGCATTTCATGTTGTATTTTGTACTGATGAGTTTTCAGTTCTGTGCAGGTAAGCTTCACATTTTTAATCTTTTTGCCTCATTTTTATCAGGTTTTTTGCTTTATACCTAACATGACTTTCTCCATTTAAGACAGACACTTTTTTTCTCTTTTTCCACAGTGGGAAATGCAGTAGAGCTGCATCAGAAGTTTTTAATGACTACAGCTGTTAATAAGCTCATCAAGATAGAATGTACCTTTCATTCAGACTGTTATTATTACATTCACTGGTACCAGAAGAAAGACGGTAAACCTTTCAAGAGAGTTCAGTATGTGAACATTAATAGTGCACATTACTCAAATGACCATGGAGTTTTACAATCAGAGAAGACAGCAAGCAATAAGTTTGTTCTGATAATCCCAAACGTGAAGCCAGAGCATTCAGCAACATATTATTGTGCCTGCTGGACTGATCATCACAGTGCGATTAAAGCTAAAAGACTTGTACAAAAACTATACACTGCACCACCATCATACAGCATCATTCCATAACTGCATGCTGAAGCATATATATGATATGATATGATATTATAATACAGTATATATATATATATATATATATATATATATATATATATATATATATATATATATATATATATATATATACACTGGAGATCAAAATTAGAGAACAATTTATAAACAATTGAACATGATGTATAAACAATTCTGAAATAATGTCATCTTCACTGCTCAACAGTTGAAGGAGTTTTTGTTCTGTCTATACCATGCTACCAGAACACCTTTTCCACAAATTAACTGTCATTTTAAAAAAAAGTATTTTGCAGAAAACACACTGATCAAAATTAGAGAACAACAATGACTGTAGCATGGAAAAAGATTACAACAAAATATTCTGAAGGTTACAACAGTCAGCAATTAGTAGGAAGTGTACAGGCCTCTGCTCTGAATGACTTCAGCACATCTGCGGCCACAGGACAGCACTAGTCTCTCACACTGCTCTGGTGTGATTTTGGTCCACTCTTCTTCCAGTCTCCTCCACAGTTCGGTGACTGTAGTGGGTTTCTTGGCCATAACTTTGTCACCAAGGATTTTCCAGAGGTTCTCTATTGGGTTGAGATCAGGACTCTGGGCAGGCCATGTCATTATTTCAATGTTTTCAGTTTCAAGAAAATGCTTTACCTGTTTTGCTGTGTGACATGGAGCATTGTCCTGCATGAACACTGCGGGCTGATTGGGTGTTGAACGCAGGGAAGGAACCATATATTGTTGAAGAAGGTTCTGATAAACATTTGCATTCACTCTGCCATGTAGCTGTATAAGAGGCCCAACTCCTGCTGCAGAAAACATGCCCCAAACCATGACACTTCCTCCTCCACTTTTCACTTTACACACTTTGGGTTCAGTCTTTCTCCAGTAAATTAAACTTGCTTTCATCACTGAAGTGAACTTTGGACCAGTTCTCTTCTGTCCACACAACATGCTCCTCAGCAAAGCTTAGTCTAGCCTTATGATTCTTTCTGCTAATGAGAGGTTTGGTCACTGCAGAGTGGGCTTTCAGTCCAAATGCTCTTTAACGTCGAGACACTGTATGATGAGACAGATCCTTACCCTGTTCAGCGCTGAACTGGTGAGCAATCCCAGCTGCAGTGTGGAAACGACTGCCCATTGAGAGCCTCCGCAGTATCCTGTCCTCTCTTGTATTTGTCTTCCGTGGATAACCAGCCTTCTTGGCGGACTTGAATGAGTTTGTGATGTTGCAAAGATTCAATATTCTTGAAATCACAGATTTGCAACGACTAACTTGTCTTGATATGGCTGATAGGGTCATCCCTTTGGCTTTCATCTGGACAACCTGCTGCTTTCAGTCACTTTAGAACGGCCCACCATCTTGCAGAGTCAGTGAAACTTTGATCAGTGTGTTTTCTGCAAAATAATGTTTTTTTGGAAATGCCTTAGTTAATTTGTGGAAAAGGTGTTCTGGTAGCATGGTATAGACAGAACAAAAACTCCTTCAACTGTTGAGCAGTGAAGATGACATTATTTCAGAATTGTTCAATCGTTTATAAATTGTTCTCTAATTTTGATCGCCAGTATATATATATATTTATAAAACCATTGCAGAATCTCAAAATTATTATTTATTACCCACACACACACTAATGGTGTATAATCTTCAGAATAACCTTTAACTAGAAAGTCCACAATTAACAAATAAACATTTAATGATACTTTACTAATAGTTTGTGTCATGTAAATGAGCACTTCACAATTGCAGAATATTCCAAGTCATGAAACAGGAAGAGTCAAAAGTATGTATGTAATATGTATGAGGTGAAGGCAGTTTTCAGCAGTTTTGTTTGTAGGCCACAGTGAATGTTCAGAAGTGGAGCCAATATTGTGATGTGTTTCTCATCAGTAAACATCAGAATATCTGTAAAGCATTAGAAGACTGGTGGATTGCTAGAGAGTGCTAGACAAGATATGCATAGTGGCCTGAGGTTGTACTAAGATAAGATAAGATAAGATAAGATAAGATAAGATAAGATATACCTTTATTCGTCCCACATTGGGGAAATTTCTCTGTTACAGCAGCAAAGAAAAAATAAATGCAAATATATAAAAGAATAGACACATACTATAGTATACAGTATATAGTACACAACACAATGTATAAATACAAATAAGGAAAAAAGTACGTATTGCAGGTAATATTGCACACAGGTGGAATTGCACGTGTTGCAGGTAATATTGCACACAGGTAGTATTATTACACAGTTAAACAGTAATAACAGTGTTTATTATGGTGACTGGTTTACTGGATGCAGTTTTGATTGTAAAGTCTAATAGCAGCAGGGCAGAGGTGGGAAGTAACGGAGTACAAACACTTCGTTACTGTACTTAAGTAGTTTTTTTCTTTTTACTTTTACTCATTACATTTTTACACAAATATCTGTACTTTTTACTTCTTACATTTTCAAAACAGACTCGTTACTTTAGTTTTAATTCATTGATTTGGTGAAATATTATTTTTTTATTTTCACCGCGTGCCGATTTCAGCCAAACAACCGATTTCCTGTCATTGCGCGTTCAATCCACTGGTGTATAAAGTACGGACTCTCACTCACCACAGAAGGCAGTAGGAAGTTTGGGGTTAATGTGGATGAGACAGAGGGGAGTCAGTGATGTAAACATGACTGAGAACAGACACATTCCTGATCATCATCATCTTTTATCTGCTTGTGTTCTATATGTGGATCTTCAGCCTGGACACATTCATTAGGTAACAACATTTTTAATTAGTTTTTTATTAATATATATATAATATATATATATATATATATATATATATATATATATATATATATATATATACAGTGGAACCCGGTTATGTCGATGTCCTAGGGGGTCGCCAAAAAGCATCGAGATAACCGATGATCGAGATAAACGAAAATCAAAATGGCGGCAATATATTAACGTGCTTGAAATTTCTTTATGTACATGATGTGCGTTAATAAATGAGAATGTGCATGCACATGTTTTTGAGGGGTTTTTACACAACAGCGTTGCCGCGATTTGTTTGATGAAGGCATGCTATAAAAATACATACAGTACATGTTTGTTAACTGTCAGGAATCCACCTGCCACGCCCCCTTCGGCCCCCTTCGGCGTGTCAGGTGCTTTCTCTGCCGTTTTCTCTGAAGCTCCCGGCTTCAATCGCGCACATATGGTGCTCGTTTAGCATCATCACCAGCTCCTATTTAAACTTCCACACTCTCACCGTCCGTTATTGTTGGTATATGTTGGTTCACAGCGGTCGTTGTTATCGCTCATGCGTATCCCGGTACGTGCCTTCCCAGCGGCACTCTCTCAACGGCTGCTCTTTTCTTCCCAAAGCGCATCGTGGATTCCCCAATCCTGCCGTTGTTCATATTATGCTTTTGCTGCTCATCCCACGTTCTGCTGTGTGCTGTTCAGCGCGCGCTTCTAATTTCGCCTCCCGTTCATCGCATAACATTTAACAACAAAAGGCATATGTGCACTAACTAACAGCAGAGATTCACCAGTATACAATACAACACCTGTAGCATCTGTAAGGCTTGATTTTTCCGCCACTTTCACAAGTTTTTCAGCGGCTGCACAGCGCTGATCGAGATAACTGACGTTAAATGCCAAATTTTCCCCCCTTGTATATATATATATATATATATATATATATATATATATATATATATATATATATATATATATAAGCTGTGTCTGTGTCTCTTTGTCTTTGTCTCTGTCTTTCCTGCTTATTTACATGTCTAACAAAGTTTTGAGTTTTGAAGTAATGCCATTAGTGATCTATGATGAAAGACTTCCCTGGTTTGATTCTTCTAGTTTCATATTGAACACTATTGAAAGTTTTTAAAAACAGAACAATGAAAGATCATTAAAATTGGTTGCTGGCAAATCATGGTATATCAGTGGTGCAGGTGTTGGAGATGTGGTTCTTGTACCTGAGTCACTTCTCATAGACTTCGAGTTACTGAGAGAATGAACAGGAAGGAGACGTTTTGACCCTCTACCATCATGATCTAAGAGAAAACGCTGGTCTCCTGACTATAGAAAAGCCAAGAGTCCAATAAGCAAAGGCTTGTTTGCCTCTCCTGTGTTGGTGTAATGGTCAGTGAAGTGGTTGCTGCTATCTGACTCACCCGGTTCGATTCCTACCCCTTAGCTTTCCTTTAAATTCTTTAAAAAGTTTTTAAAAAGAACAAAAAAGGTCCTAAAAATCAGGTTCTTGCAGGAGATCCTGTGGCTCAATTGGAAGAGCTTTACCTCTGGATTGAGAGGTTGCTGGTTCAAACCCTGGCCATGGCTCCAAGTTAAGAGTGTGGAAGGTTCCGGTGGCCGTAGTAAGGAAGGTGTCAGAAATGGCTGCGTGGAAGGTTGGATGTGGTTTCGGAGGGCGTATCCTGAAGCAGGGGGGGAATATCCGGGCATCTGCCCCCCCGGTGTCTGAGAAGCTGAAAACAGGGGTTATGGAGCAAAAATGTTCGAAAAAGTGTGGACTTAGTTTTGCATATATAGGGAAAAATTTTGCAAAAACCTATCACCCTCACTTTTTCTGAGGCTGTGAAGCAGCCAGTAATCACAGCCTTTGTTTACAGTCAACTACCTCATTGCTCACCATACACTACTTTCCACACAGCTTACCCAGTGTGGGGACAAGCCAGATTCGAACCAGCAACCTCTGAGCTCAGAGGCATGGCTTTTACCACAAAGCCATCAAGTCCCACAACAAAACTTCTTTTTTTGGGGGGTTTATCCTTCGTTTCATGCTTCAAAGCAAGAAATCCAGACCAGACAGAAACACAGAAAGCAGGATTCGAACCCTGAACCCCACCAACAGCAAAATACCAGTCTTAACCCACTGAACCATCAGAAAGGACCAGCTGCGACGATTGTTTAGAGCAGGTCTATCTTTTCTTTCAAACCATCAACACAAGTATATAATGCTAAAGACAGACATAGGAAGCAAAACCATGAATAGAATGGACAAAGCAGGATTTGAACCCTGATTCACATCATTAGCAAGGCACCAGCATTAACCCACTGAACCATCAGGAAGGACAAGCTGAGAAGCTTGTTTAGAGCAGGTCTATCTTTCTTTCTAATACATCAAAACAAGAATATGAAGATGTAGGAATCAGGAATCTAACCTACCTCATGACTAGCAGACAGAAAGCCAGGTTTGAACCCTGACCACCAACATTAGCAAAGTACCAGCCTTAACCCACAAAGCCATTAGGAAAAAACAGGACGGGAAACTTGATTAGAGCAGGTCTATCATTCTTTTCAAACCATCAACACAAGAATTTAAGAGTAAAGAAAGATGTAGGAAGCGAATACAGACGTAAGTAGCACAAGTTGAACCCACATTGTAAATAACAGGAAGAAAGCAGGACTCGAACCATGATCCCCACCACCAGCAAGATACCAACCTTAACCCATTGAACTATTGGTAAGGACAGGCTAGCAAGCTTATTTAGAGCAGGTCCATCTTTCTTTTCAACCCATTAAAACAAAAATATTTTACCAAAGAAAGATGTAGGAAGTGAATCCTGATCGTGACTGGCAGACAGAAAGCAGGATTCTAACCCTGAACCCCACCAAAAGCAAGAAACCTGATTTAACCCACTGAACCATCAGGGAAGACAGGCCAGGAAGCTTGTTTAGAGCAGGTCTATCTACCTTTAAACCATCAACACAAGAATATAAAGCTAAAGAAAGATTTAGGAAGCAGGAACATAACCACTAGCAGGCAGAAAGCAGGATTCAAACCATGATCCTCACCATCAGTGAGGCACCAGCCTTAACCCACTGAACCATGGAAGAGACCAGACTGGGAAGCATGTTTAGATGAGGCACAAGCCTTAAACCACTGAGCGACCACTGCTGAAAAGCATGTGTGCTTTTTGGAGGGTTCATACTTTGTTTCATGCCAGCGCAGTAAGAAAGAAGGCATGTAGGACTGGCTTTGAAACCTTATCACCAGCATGGACTATATTAAGGACCATGTTCAGGCGCAAGCCTTAACCCACTGAGCTACCACAGAAGTGCTTTTTTTGGTGGAGTTATCTTTTATTAAAGACCAGGAAATCAAGAAATTAATCCAACACAGAAAGGACAGAATTTAAATGTTTTCAGAGGGGACAAGGTCCAGAAGTTTTATTTACCAACACAGCAACCAGGAATCAAACTCTCAAACTCATCCTTGTGGGGACTCTGACTTAACCCACTAGGCTATCATATCCATATCTATCTATCTATCTATCTATCTATCTATCTATCTATCTATCTATCTATCTATCTATCTATCTATCTATCCATCCATCCATCCATCCATCCATCCATCCATCCATCCATCCATCCATCCATCCATCCATCTAACTATCTATCTATCTATGATGTGAGGTCCAGTTAACAGCTAAAACAGGTAGCAGTAATAACTACTTTTTACTTAAGTACATGTCAGAGCCAAAACTTCTTTACTTTCACTTAAGTAAAAAAAGTTTAATCAGTACTTCAACTTTTACCCGAGTATTTTAAAACATGAGTATCTGTACTTCTACTTAAGTTAAGAATGTGTGTACTTTTGCCACCTCTGCAGCAGGGAGAAAAGAGCTTCTGTAACGCTCCTTCAGACACTTAGTATGTAACAGTCTGTCACTGAGGAAGCTGCTAAACGATTAAACGTTTTCATACAGGGAGTGAGAGACGTTCTCCAGCAATGATGATAGTTTCACTACCATCCTCCTTTCTCCCACCTCCTGTACAGTATCCAAATGGAATCCCCAGGACTGAACTGGCCTTCCTGATCAGCTTGTCCAGTCTTTTCCTGTCTGCAGTAGAGATGCTGCTGCCCCAGCAGACCACACCATAGAATTTGGCTGAGGCCACCACAGAGCCAAAAAAGGTCTTCAGTAGCTCTCCCTGCACTCCCAAAAGACCTTAGTCTCCTAACCAGAAAGAGTCTGCTCTGCCCTTTCTTATAAATCCTCAGTGTTGTCTGTCCAGTCCAGTTTGCTGTTTAGATGAACACCCAGGTATTTGTAAGAGTCACAATGTTCTTTCCCTGAATGTTCACTGATGGTAATGATGAAGTCTGTTACTAAAAGCTTTCTTCTACTCCACTTCCACTCCTATTGTGCAGTCCAGTTATTATACTCACTATGCAGGTCCATTTTTCCTGAATATTTTGACTACACAAAGTTTTTCAAGCAGTACTAGAACTGGTACTTAATCCTACATCGGTCAATCCACAATAATCAATACAGCATTGGACACCACCCCCTTTTTTCCCAGCCGAGGTGAGTGATGTCAAAGGGGAAGGCGTGGCAGGCTGTTCCCTGACAGTATCAAACTAATCCCTGAATAAATGGAAATGGGGTTCCATAGGATTCAAGCCAAAAAAAATAAAAATAAGAGAAAAAGTTTTTTATTTATATATTTGCATTTGCATTTTGGTGTAATATGGCAAATAAATGCATGAAAGGTATTGTGATTTTGTAAGCAATTTCAGAAATAAAATGTAAATTTTTCTAAAAAAGGAAACAACTTCTTGTTCATTTTAAGAGACCTGTCCTGGCATAATCGGTTGAAAACTCGATTACTAAAATAAAAGAGTTTAGAGTAAAAAACTTGTCATACTGTAACAGCATCACAAGTAAAAAGTGAGAGCTGCAGTCAGTAAATTTAAATTTAGATTTAGATAATAATCAGATAAGTAGTAACAGAAAACATGTTTTCAGAAGTGCTTTATTCACCTGATACATTTAAGAGAAACATGCCAGCTATTTCAGCACCTAGTGGTAAGATCATGATTAACCTGTTAAAAATTGTTTTATTTAAGATGCTTTGCCAACAATAGTAAATTTGATAATTACTTTTACAGCATCTTAAGCAAAATGGCCTGGTTAGAGTAATACATTTAATATGAATATTTGCTCTACATAAAACATTAGAGGTCATTGAAATAATGTTTCTGTTCTTTGACATAATACTATGCAAAGCTGGAGATAAGGTTTTTGTCTCAACAACAAGACATTACATTGAAGGTAAGAATGCTAATCTAGTTTGTTTTAGAATGTATTATGTGGTGCTCTCGGTTTTCTTTTTATTACTTGATGTCTATATGTTAGTTTGTGTACAGTATGTGTGTGAAGTCTGCACTATAGGATTACCAGAAACTCCATGTATAATCAGACACACTTGGCCAATAAAGCTGATTCAAATAATGAAACATCTTTGGGTCTTTAAGCGAACTTGTGACAATTTCAAATTATTAAACAAATTACACTGCATGCAAAATGCATTGGGTTCCAGCTGTATTATAGACTTGTTAAGACATTGTTTAGATGACTAGTTTTTGATGTAGTTTGTGTCACAGTGTGATGTTCAGTTATACAATGGATACTACTACTACTACAACTTCAATAAAGTGTTTGGATCTGGAACTCGGCTTATTGTCACAGGTATAAGCACATTTTTGTTTTGCTTTTTTGTCTTATGAACTGATAATATGTTTAATGTAATTATGCCAAACAGTATTTTTTTTGCCATTTTAAAAGAATTAAACAATGAATCAAAAGGAATGTTAAAATAGGATCACAAGCAGTACAGTAACAAAAACAAACACAAAAAATGTGATTGAAAGTAAATCTTTACAAAGAGAAATGTTTCTAACAAAGTCAGTTTTCTAAATCTAAAAATTCCAAGATTCACACAATAAATTATTAAATGCAAAGTGACAAAAGGATCAAATAATACATAAAAATTTGAATGTTGAAATTTTTTCTATTTACAAATACAAATATTAGATGCTTTGAAACCCAAAATATTTTTTGTAAGTTTAAATATGATATTTATTTTGATACATAGTAATAATTATAGACATTGTCTAATAAAGACTTGTTTCTTGTGTTGTGTGTTGTGTAAAGATCCATCAAAAACAGTACTCAAAATGTTTTAACTCTCAACATTTTGGATTTGATCCTTTGTCATGTTGTCTTGTAACTTGCATACACAAGTTTAAATTCTTTAAATTAGGCACGCACACACACACACAAACACATTTCATTCCATATATACTTCCCTTTTGCTTTGCTTTTATAATAACATCTAATCTTCGGGGAAGGTTTCTGCTAGAATTTGAAGGGTGTCTATAGTGGCATTAGAACACTCACAAATAGTGAGTTTGGGTGCACGTAAGAAGCCTGGGGGCAGTCAGCATTCCAGTTAAGTCCAAAGGTCTAGTTAATTCAGGGCAGGCCAATAATGTTCTACCACTCAAACTTTGGCAAACCATGTCTTCATGGATTTTATTATGTGTATAAGTAGCTACAGTGGTTTGCTTTCCAGTTTGTCCCTATTTGGAGACGAACCTTATATGTTTGTGATGGCAAAGGTGCCCACATACTTTGGGCCATGGATTTTGTAGAACTTATTTTTGCTTTTACATAAAAACATGAATGCTTTTAATAATCAACATTTTTCTTTAACATATTTCTGTAATGTCCCTGTTGAGCCCTGGATATCGTCAGTCTCATTTGTAATCAAATAATCTGAACAAACGTTGTCTGAATTAAAAAATTTACATAATTACATAGTTCTCATTCATAAGGCATAAAAGAATTGATGGATTATGCAAAATGATTGATCTATAGACTGTTAAATGCTGCAACATTTGCATTTCTCCATTATGATACAGACACTGAAAAGGACCAAGTTAAAAAACCATGTGTGTCCGTCTACGCATTGTCTAAAAAACAATCAAATGGAAAGCGTGTGATGCTGTGCCAGGCAAGATCCATGTTCCCGAACATGGTGAGATTCATATGGCAAGCAGAAGATTGGGGCAGAAGAAAAGTGGAGCTGATCGAGGACGAGCAACTGGAGCAAAGAGATGTGGATCAAGTCCAAATAACCAGCATGCTCATCGTAGACCAGCATAAAGCAAAAAACAAACAATTCACCTGCATTGTTCAACACGACAGCAGATTTGATGACCAGATTAATGTGATTCCATTGGGTAACAACAAAGTTTTTTTTTTATATGTCCTCAGTAGTGGCAAATGTTAAACTTCATAAAGTCCTTATTCACAGCTTGATGCATAGGTAAAAAAAAAAAATACCCATTAAAATTCACATTCATATTACCTTAATACATATTTTATCTTAACTATCATTTCAGTTTTTGTATTACATTAACCCAAAAGACAAACTTTTTCTTTTTGATAAATGTATTCTTTAAAATTCCTGTTAATGAATTTTAAAGCGAATGTTGTAATGCAAAGGCTGTAACACTTTCTGATGTTGAGTTTGATATTTTTTTTTGTTTCTCTTGTGCAGGTGAGTTCGAACTTATCCACAATCTGTACCTGTTGAATGTGTTGTATGTGATACTGCTGGAGAAAAATGTGCTGTATTTCTGCACCGTCTGTGTCATACTGTACAAGAGAAACAATGCGAACCAGGAGATGTTCAGGAGCAAAGCTCACTGATTCGCCCATCGGCCAAACAGCACGACTTTACATGCCACGAGTATCCATTTTATGTTACACATGAATTCTCTCTGAAGTAGAATTTTAATTAATACTTTTTAATATCCTCTTTTTATACAAAAGTAAAAACTTGAGTAAATTTAATTTCAAAAGTGAGTACACCCTTCACATTTCAAGCCATTTTATTATTTGTGACAATACTATAGAAAGAAAATTAGATATACTTTAGAGTAATTTACAGATTACAGATTATAGCCATACAGATTTACTGTCCTCTAAAAATAACTAAATATACAGCCATTGTTGAGTACGCTACTTAAGTGAGTATACTGAAATGGTTGCTATAATGTGAAGGATGTACTCACTTCTGTGAGATACTGTATTATGGTATTTAAAACGTAAAATCTGAGAATATGTTTTCAATTTTTAACTTTTGTACTTTTCATATCTTCTTGAACAGCGCTTTTTTATTTCCAATAGTCTTGTTTTCTTCACTGATACAATAATGCCTGTTTGAAACTAGCTTATAGCAAATGAAGTTAATCTAGATGTATAAAGATAATGGGTCATAGAGTTTTATTTATTATATATCCATACAGTGTTGGTTAGCTATAACTAAGATGTCTTTTTAAACAGGGACAACAGGTTTTTACACGTTTGCAGAAAGATAGTGATAATGTTACAATATATTATATAGTTACAATGTTATAATATAGACTTTAAAGTGTTACCTGATGTAATGACCGAGTATCTAATGCAGTTGCTCACTGTGTTTATTAATACATTAACACCTGTACAGCTGCATATATTGATCTATATTTTAAGCCAATCATGTGGCAGCAGCACAATGCATAAAAATAGTTAAGATTTACATCAAACATTATACAGTAATGGAAACGTTTGATCTATAAGACTTTATTCGTGGCTTGTTGTACAAGACAGGCTGGATTAAGTATCTGAGACTCCTAATCATTATGCAGTCAACAGACAATAGAGTTTACACAGAATTATTTGTTTGGGCACATTTTTAAATGAAATATTTAAGTTTAAAAAGGTCACTCTAATGAGAATCAATTTTGTTTAAACAAATAGAATGGAAACAGCTGTGGACTGTGTGGTGGGTTTTTTTTTTCCACTGCAACTGAATGTTTACTGGAAGTAAAACACAGCAGCTTCACCACATTTTTCACTTTAAGCTAGCTGTTGAGGGTGTGTGTGAGATTTATTCATGTAGAGTTTGCTCACAACAGACCTTATCGTAGCTTTTAATAAAGTGTGTGCTATATGTATATTTGCATATGTATAAAACAGTAATAATGATAATGATAAATATAGATGATAATATATCCTTTGCAGAAGCAGACATGCAACAAGTAAAGGTTTAAAAAAGCTTTCCTTTTAGAAGTTTAGTTCAGAGCATTAATACAGCCATAACAGATAAAGTGGTTCACTGATACTCTAATATCAGTTACAGAAGTTATACCAAAAGACATATAGGAAACCAAACTAAAGATGTAATCTGTGGCACTATGAAAACTATTCAAATTGAGGCCCTGTCAAAATAAAACACGATATCAACAAACAAACTTGTAAACAATTTGTATCAAGTCTAACACTAAAAACTCCAAAAAAATAAGATTTAGGTTGTGAGGCAAAATGAAAGGCAAAGGAAGCAGACCAAAATTACAGCATGTCAGACATCGATAAACTCTTCTTACCACAAAACATGAAATGGCAAATAAGTGAGCAGAGACATTCAAAAAACACTCAAAACTGCCTCCCTGAAATCTAATTTGGAGATTCACTATTAGTTTAGAGCTTCCGCATAAAGTTCTAGCTCTGCTTCGTAAATATAGTCTGGACATCAGGACTCATAAACAAACTCCTGGTTAGAAGCAATGATAAAGACCCCAACAATTACCACCCTGACTTGTTTTTGTTGTCAAATTATTGAGAGGAGAGTAAATAAATGCCTGTTCTGGAAACTAGAAACTTAGAACCAAATAATTAGCCTTTATTGTTGCTTAAGAAAGGGTCACACCGTATTAGCTTATTTAATAAATAAATAAGCTAAAATAAATGGTTTCTTCATCATACCATCTTTTGGAGTTTATCCCTTCCACTGTCACCACTGGTTTTCTCATCAGGGATAAATTACTGTGACTAATTTATGATTCTTAACTGTATATTCTTATATCTATTCATATCTGTCCATTGATAAAATGCTACACAAATAAAACTGATTTGGATATCCTCTTGTATGCATGATGCTTTGTTGCATGTGAATTTGCATAAACATATTCCAGTTTTCATGCATTTCCATGAGCTAAGAAATGTCCATTAAATTGTTTTAAACAAAAAAAAGGTCTCATCTCATTTTGACTAATAGAATCCAATGATGCTCAGAGTAATTAAATAAATTACATTAAACTTTTAAGTAAAGCTAATAATTAGGGATCATGCATTTAACCAAGAAGAATATTGAATGAGTATACAGAACACTTAACCCAGCCATTAGGGTTGCACAAGCCAGTGCACTCTTAGTGCCAGTCCCAAGCTCCAGCGAAAAATAGTGGAGCAATATCAGAAAGGAGTTTCTCAGAGAAAAATTGCAAAGTGTTTGAAGTTATCATCATCTACAGTGCATAATATCATCCAAAGATTCAGAGAATCTGGAGCAATCTCTGTGTGTAAGGGTCAAGGCCAGAAAACCATACTAGATGCCGGTGATCTAGAAGCCATATCTAAACATGATCCAGAAGCGCAGGCATTTTCTCTGGGCCAAGGCTCATTTAAAATGGACTGTGGCAAAGTGGAAAACTGTTCTGTGGTCAGACGAATCAAAATTTGAAGTTCTTTTTGGAAAACCGGGACGCCATGTCATCCGGACTAAAGAAGACCAGGACAAGCCCAAGTTGTTATCAGTGCTCAGTTCAGAAGCCTGTATCTCTGATGGTATGGGGTTGCTTGAGTGCCTGTGGCATGGGCAGCTTACACATTTGGAAAGGCACCATCAATGCTAAAAGGTATATCCAAGTTCTATAACAACATATGCTTCCATCCAGACGTCGTCTCTTTCAGGAAAGACCTTGCATTTTCCAACATGACAATGCCAGACCACATACTGCATCAATTCCATCATGGCTGCGTAAAAGAAGGATCTGGGTACTGAAATGGCCAGCCTGCAGTCCAGAAAACATTTGGCGCATCATAAAGAGGAAGATGTGACAAAGAAGACCTAAGACAGTTAAGCAACTAGAAGCCTGAATTAGACAAGAATGGGACAACATTCCTTTTCCTAAAGCAACTTGTCTCCTCAGTCCCCAGACATTTGCAGACTGTTATAAAAAAAAGAGGGGATGCCACACAGTGGTAAACATGACCTTGTCCCAACTTTTTTAAGATGTGTTGATGAAATGAAATTTAAAATCAACTTATTTTTCCCTTAAAATTATAAATTTTCTCAGTTTAAACATTTGATCTATGTTGTATTCTGAAATAAATATTGAAATTTGAAACTTCCACATCATTGCATTGTTTTTATTCACAATTTGTACAGTGTCCCAACTTTTTTGGAATCGGGTTTGTAGATTGAAAGAGAAAGGGTGTAGGGGTGATTCTGAAGGAAGACTACAGTAAGAGTGTAGTGGAGGTAAAAAGAGTTTCTGATAGGGTGATGAATGTGAAGCTGGAAGTTAAAGGGGTGATGATAAACGGCCTCAGTGCTCATGCTCCACAAGTGGGTTGTGAGATGGAGGAGAAGGAAAAATTCTGGCGTCAGTTTGATGGAGTGGTAGAAGGTGTATTCAGGAAATGAAAGATTAGTGATTGGAGCAGATTTTATTGGGCATGTA
Source organism: Silurus meridionalis (assembly GCF_014805685.1). NCBI lineage: Eukaryota > Metazoa > Chordata > Actinopteri > Siluriformes > Siluridae > Silurus > Silurus meridionalis. The sequence goes on from NC_060889.1 coordinate 9,198,502, forward strand.
GGATGGAAATGGCAGTGGTGAACACTTATTTTAAGAAGGAGGATCATAGGGTGACATATAAGAGTGGAGGAAGGTGCACACAGGTGGACTATGTTCTATGTAGGAGATGCAACCTGAAGGAGATTGGTCTGTAGGATGGTTTTGAAGGTGAAGAAGAAGAGGAGGAGAGCGAGGACTGAATGAAGAATAAGATGGTGGACACTGAAGGAGGAAGACTGTAGTGTGAGATTTAGGGAAGAGGTCAGACCGGGGCTCGGTGATGGTGAAGAGGTGTTGGATGATTGGGCAACTACTGCAGGAGTGATAAGGGAGACAGCTAGGAAGGTACTTGGTGGGACATCTGGAAATAGAAAGGAAGACAAAGAGACATGGTGGTGGAATAAGGAGTTTCAGGAAAGCATAAGGATAAAGAGGTTGGCAACACAGAATTGGGATAGACATAGTGATGTAAAAAGTAGGCAGGAGTAAAAGGAGATGCGGCAGCAGGTAAATAGGGATGTGGTGAAAGCCAAGGAAAAGGCATATGAGGAGCTGTATGTGAAGTTGGACAATAAGGAAGGAGGAAAAGGATTTGTACCGATTGGCCAGGCAGAGGGACCGAGCTGGGAAGGATGTGCTGCAAGTTAGAGCAATAAAGGATGGAGATGGAAATTTTGTAACTTTTGTGACTTGTGAGGAGAGTGTGTTGAGAAGATGGAGGAAGTATTTTGAGCAGCTGATGAACGAGGGAAAATGAGAGTGAGACAAGGTTGGATGATGTGGAGATGGTGAAGCAGGAAGTGGATAGGATTAGTAAGGAGGAAGTGAGTGACATATCGGTAGAAGCATGGAGATGTTTAGGAGAAATGGCAGTGGAGTTTATAACCGGGTTGTTCAATGTGGAAGGTGAGAGGATGCCTGAGGAATGGAAGAGAAGAACCTGAAGAGGTGGAGATATGCGCTGAAGAAAGGGGGGATGAAAGTCAGTAGGAGTGAGACATTTGAGACAAGAGAGTACATTTGTGTGAATGAGAGGGCAGTGGAGTGGTGGAGTTACAGCAAGAAGAGGTGGAGAAGGTGGAGGAGTTTAGGTACCTGGGGTCAACAGTGCAAAGTAATGGAGAGTGTGTTAGAAAAGTAAAGAAAAAAGTGCAGGCAGGGTGGAGTGGGTGGAGAAGAGTGTCAGGAGTGATTTGTGATAGAAGAGTATCTGCAAGAGGGAAAGGGAAAGTTTATAGGACTGTGGTAAAACCTGCGATGTTGTATGGATTAGAGACAGTGGCACTGAGTTAAAGACAGGAGGTGGAGCTAGAGGTAGCAGAGCTGAAGATGTTTAGGTTTTCGTCAGGAGTGACGACGATGGACAGGATTAGAAATTAGTTTATTAGCGGGACAGCGCATGTAGGACAGAACACTTTCAATTTTTTGATATTATACATTGAGCAGATAACAATATGCCATTTTAAGATTATGACCCGAAAAAGTGAATAAAACTAATTTTCTCTTCAGCACCTGTTACTAAGTCGAATATATTAGGGAGCAAGTGAAAATGTTATGCTTAAAGTTAATGTGTAAACAGACAACTGGGTCAGAGAATCTCAAAAAATCTTTCAAAAGTAGGCCAAGGAACAAAAAGTGGTGAACCGGTGAGAGGGTCATGGGCGGCCGAGGTTAATTGATGCACGTGGGGAGCAAAGGTTAGCCTGTGTGGTCCGATCCAACAGACGAGCTCCTGTAGGTCAAATTGCTGAAGAAGTTAATGCAACACAATATTAGGCAAGTGGTCATAATGTAATGCCTGATCAGTGTATATCAAAAACTTTTTTTGTTTATCAATGAACATGACTGAACGCAATCTGAAATAACCAGAAACTTTAATTAAAACAAACAATTTTCCATTTACTATGGAAAAAAAAATGGCACAAAATAATTTTACAATTTTAAAGGCTGAGGGTTTTACACAATCCCCACATACAGAAAGTCTCGCCTAAAATATAAACGTAAAAACCAAACAACCAAAAAGTCTCTTGCAAATGAATGCACACATGGTATTTAGTAATGTCTAATAACAGACAACATGCATATTTTATAGTGAACAGTTTATGATCATGCAGAATCATGTAAGCCCTTTTATGGTGCATGTTAGTCTGTGGGTTAGCAAACACTTCCAAACATGTTATAAGTGAAATATATAATTTCCTATAATATGTGAAAGTCTGTTTCATAAAGAAGAACTGGCAACAAACGTTAAAATGGTGACTGATTTAAACAGCATTAAGAACAATGTAAATAAATGTGATTCCTCTGTAATCTGGAACTCTGCAACTCAACAGAATGAACAATGAGATGTTTTGGATTTTTTTTTTTATATAAATACAAGAAGTTTTAACTGCCCTTGTAATGTATGATACCTCCGGAGTCAAGATTGCAACAGTTTGCTACAGTAGAGTCTTAAAAAACCGAACAAGAAAATATCACAGTGCAGCACATGTTGAATAGCAGTTCTTCGATTTTAACCTTCATATATGTGTACATGAGCAAATCAAAAACAATGTGGAAACTCTGCAGTGTCTGGGAAAGTATTAATTAAAACAGTGGAACATGGTTCTGATTGTTTGCAGTTGTGGAATCAGAGTGGATGTCAATATCATTTGCTCAAGCCTCAAGATCTTATTGCTGGCACAGTACTGATTACTCCTGAGTAACCCAGTGATACTCATACATACACACACCCTTTACATGAAGCGAAATTGGACATTCCAACAAATGTGCAGCTTGAAACTCCTCCTAGACGATGGGTTTTTCAAGGTCATGCTTGTCATCAAGTTCTTCATCAGAATCTGAAAGGTCCAAACAGATTTTTGTTATTTAAAAAAAACCACAGGGATAATATGAATTGTTTTAGAACAGTTTCTTCTCACTTAAGAATTGTATATTTATAAGTAAAAATTATAGAATGATCAGGCATCATAACTAAATGACCACTAACAGGTGAAGTGAATATAATTGATTATCTCATTTTCATGGCATCTGTTAGTGGGTGGGATATATTAAGTAGCAAATGAACATTTTGTCCTCAAAGTTTCCTCAAAGAAATCTTGAAAGTGATTGGTCAGGTATAAGGCTGTTACATGTTATAGTGTATGATCAGATGGTTACCAACTGAAAAAATATGGATGAAAACTGCATTTTATATATATATCTGGTAACAATCGTCCTACATCCCCAAATGCAAACCCTCTCTCTTTGGACTCCTCCTAAATCATACTACTGCTCTTTCTCCACATTTCTCTGTCTGGCTTTGTGATCCACACCTGTTGTACACACATTGCTAAGTTCATATCTTTATCATACACAACATGGATTGCACAGAACAATACTGCTGGTGTCAAAGATCTTATAGTTACTGTAATAACAACTCATTTACAAGGAATTAGATTTTGAATAGCTCTGCAAATTGTGGTCAGAATCCGCCCAATGCATCAATGGCCATTGAGTATCTTTATCACAGTAAATGTCTGTGCAGAGCACACCTCATCATCATCATCATCATTACCATGGAAACCTCATGAGTTTGCAACACACATATGGCTGAGGTTTTATTCTTATGTACCATGTGGTTTCATTTATTTAAATGTATCTGAATTAATACTGGTGCACCTGGGCTCTGATGGTATTACTTTCCAGGAAACGAGCTCTGTGGTTCAACAGCCACTTAATAACCTCATGTGTACTCGCTCACAAGTACCATTATGTCTAATCCTTATGTAAACGCCACAGAATGACTTTCTTACTATACCTTTTATAATGTCACATTGTGCATTTGTGATCTCTTACCTGCTACAGACTCTGGTGGTGAATAGAACTGCCCATCTGAGACAGGCCCTGGTAGCAAGAGTGGAGCTCTGTCTGAGATACTCTGTATTGTTAGATACCCTGTCAAATATATATGCAATTGTTAATGTGTTTTTTTTTCCACCAATAAAAAAAAATATATTAAATACAATTAAACACAATATACTCTATATGGTAAATACTAGGACACATTACTTTTCTAGCCACTATATTTCTTCTCTAAAATTTGACCAGAAAGTTAGAGGTGTAAAATTGTATAGAATGACTTTAAATGCTAGAAGACCCAAATCTGTTCTAGCATTAAAATGTCTCTGACCCTAACCTATTGAAAAACTAGGATACATTGGAATAATGACTGCACCACAGGCCTCCTCACCCTACATCAGTCCCTGAACTGTAGCTAAATGAACACAAATCTCCACACTCTCAAAATCTAGCGGAACCAGCAGTGTGGAGTTTGTATTGTATTGTAACAGCAAATGGAGACTTCATGTGGAATGGATCTTATGGTCAGGAGTGCACAAACTTGTATACAATGTAGTGTACGTTACCATCGGTGATGGTACAAACTCACTGTTTTCATCAATGGCTTCCTGTGGCAGAACTTTGAAGTCTAGGAGCCACGTCTCTATCCAGACCAGGATAAATGAGGCGATGGGTAGCAGGTAACCGAATGCCCCCTGAGACAGCAGCTAGACAAGGACATGGAGCATTAAGCATTTAAAATGTCAATGCTTTGTTTTACATTTTGAGATGCATTTCATATCAGCCGGCAATAGACATTACACTGCCAAACTCTACAGCTGGCTAAACAAAGATCATACAAATTTGACGAATAAAGCACTGATATGGTCTCCTATTCAGGTGGTATTCTGTATAATCTATGCACTATTATAGTGATTTTTTCAGATATTACTTTGCAAGACATTTCAGCAGAGCAGGTTTGTGTAATAGTTTTGGCTTTACAAAAAGAGTGTGTGGTTTATCCAGTGAAAAGAGAAAATATACCTTTGATATAATTACTTTTGCAATTAAGAAACCGCTGGTGATTGCTGTTGTTATCTGCAGAAAAAAAGAACGAAAATAAAAGATTTATAAATAGCACTGGTCATAAATGGCAGGTCTTTTGTTTGCAATGCATTCAATCTTTTATATCCTAGTGAATAAATTATATATATATTTTTAAAGCTCCTTTACACAAGGACTGAAAATCTAGCGACTCTTATGTCGCTCAACATAGAAGGCAGACACATGACACCCATAAGACAGACCACTAATACCCCCTGGTGTCAATAAGTGGAACATTAAGGTATGTTGTGTGGAATTGGACGTACCGCGATGGGCCACCAGTGGCGCAATCTACATACTGCATAAGCCAATATCAAGGCTGCAAATCGGAAAACAGCCAATAACTAGAGAAAAAGAAAAGAATGTGAAAATGTGCTTTAGAAATATATAATAAATCAACTGTTCACTAGGTGAAATAGTTTCTTTGGATAAAAAAAACAATACGCAGACAGGGAGCAAGCAAGAGAACACTGAACACTAGCGGTTTCGAACGTCAAAAAGCACTGTAATATAATCTTAATCAGGAGATCAGGCTATTAGCAGATTGTTTCTGAACCATATTTGCACTAAATAGGGTCACATATACAAACACATAATGATAGTTATTGAAAACTAATGCATCAGCAAGAGTATCACAAAGTAAAAGCAGAATTTTAATAAAAATAGAAGGAAAAAAATAACTCTTACGTACAAAAATGTCAAAAAAAGAATTGTGGTAGTCATATTCTAACACCTCCTTTTTCAGCTGTTCTTGTATTCCTCCATTGACCTGAAACAGAGAACACAAAAAGAAAATCACACACATTAATGCAAAGCACTTCTCTGACATAATAGGATTTATTTTATAAATCCTTTTTTAAATTATGCTAAACAGCAAAAAAATTTAAATAAGAAGGTCCTTTTTTTTAATGTTTTTCAAATTGGACTTTTTCCCCCTTTTTATATATATGGCATGGCAGACAATATCAAAGGTCACCACAAGCCAACTTTGACCCGCAGGCCTAGATGGCGTAGATGTAGAGATTACTGATTACCATCTTAACCACTGCCTTATAAGTGTAATTAAAATGTCATAAAATAGAAGCAAATGACTTTAGAATTAATATCAAGTTTCTATCAACTAATTAAAAATATTAAGATTTATATATCTCAATATTAAAGGTTCACTGGAAATGAGCAACTGAATGATGGGAAAAGCCCAAATCAGTTTTGATGACCCACGTTTGTATGAGAGCCCTGTTTTTAGTTGACAGGAGTGAAATCCAATGTGGATTTCTGCTGTTGTAGCCTTTCTGCCTCAAGGTTTGTCATGTTGTGCATTTTGCTATGCTTTCCTACTCACCACAGCTGTTAATGGTAGTTCCTGTTGACTCCCTGTCAGCTTGGACCAGTTTGGCCATTCTCATTCTTTCTAGCAACTGAACTATTTTGCTTTTTCCTGTCAATAAGGAACTACTATTGTTAGTAAATACTAACTATATAATCCCAACTATATAAACCTAAAAATCTCTGTGTTAGTGACTTTTAGTCATCTGTCATGTACATGTGCAAACCTACATTGAGCTCAATGATCCAGAGCAGAGTGATAAAGAGTAGGTCAAATGTCACAAAGAGGCAGAAGGTTCTTCGGAGGTCAGAGATGCACTTCTTTTCCACCCCTTCATAGGAATCGATGCGGGCACACACAGAAGTGGAGTTGATGGAGCCCACAGCCCTTGCTGTGGCTCTCGAGTCCACGCTGCTGCACTGACTGGCCATGACCTGAGAAGGACACCAGGATAGACCCACTGCTTTCTCTCACCAGTCAAGGAAGTGGCCCCTTGCAGCCATGTCTGGTCAAGCTAAACCACAGAGACACAAAAAGCAAAAACATTTCACACTACTGAAGCAGACTTCTTTCAGGAAGTGGCCAAGAACAAGTGCAACTGCTCTTATAGTGGCAAGACGTGCCTGACAGGGGAAACTTCTTGCTTTGCATTATTGGTTTAAAACAAAAGACAAACAAAATGAGTAGTCAAGTTAACAAGAATATAATATATGCACATGCACACGCACAAATCAAATCTATTTTCAGTAATATGATGGCTCTCTGCTTCAGTGAATGTGTTATTCCTGAAGATTGGTTTTAGGTTTAAAATACTATATTAAAAAAATGTTAAGGACCATAGAGAGGCTGATACTGGCTCATCTCTAACCCGCAATTAAAAGAGCCCAAGACCTGCTTCAGTGTATAACTGAGAGAAAACAAGCAGGACCGAGTACTACTTTATTGCATTTAATTCCACACTGCCTGTGTGTTTTGGGGCAGACACATCCATGATTAATGCACTTCCATATTCAGGATACCAAACAATGAACAATGCTGCCTGCACCTCCTGTTTTCCCTGTATATCTCCAACATTAGATGCTGCATCACACTAAAAAGACATCATATGCTTATTGCATTGGATGTAGTGGGCTCTTTAGGGCATATGCCAAAGAAAAAATGCAGGGCCTTGATCAATATATTTTCTGTATGCTGCAAAATGAACCATCTAAATAGAAGTAATGGGGAATTTCAGACAAACCGGGTTTCCTTTCATACCTATTAAAATTGATCATGTGAAAAAGAAAAGCACTGAGAGGCTTATTTGGGCCAAGGTTGTTTGATTAAACACAGTCTTTAATTCTGTATTTAGCTAACCTAGCCTGCCAACTTACAGGCACAGTTAGGTGCAGCATTACATACAACCTAGAAAAAAAATATCTCTATTGAAGTCTTGGACAATAGGAATCCAGAAACCGCTAGCTTCTAATAAATCATATAGCAGATATAAACCAGGAATAAAATTATGGCTACCTGTCTAATATTGTGCTGGTCTTCTTTTAGCTGCTAAAACAGTCCCAACCCTTCGAGCATTAATAGCATTAACTTCTACAGCAGTTTGAGCTACAGCAGCTTGTTTTTTGGATCAGATCTCACGGGCCTGCCTTCGCTCCTCACGTGCATCGATAAGCCTCAGCTGCCCATGACCCTGTCGCTACTTTACACGCTAATTCCTCTTCTCGCCTTCTGCGTTTTCACGTTTTGCGTACGCAGGGCTCAGAGTTTCCTTACAGGTGTGTAAATAAAACCTTTGCGTAAAAAGTGTCCAGGGGTCTCATTTATAAAAGGTGGCGTACGCACAAAACAAGGCTGAAAACGCCACCTTTATAAATGAGACCCCTGGACAGGTAAACACAGAAGACGTTGCAGAATGAAAAATAGAGGATCGGGAATTCAGGCCAAAGAACACAACAGAAAGTTTCCAAAGTTTGGGATCATTTCAAAATAAAACAAGTCATTTGAAATTGATTTTTTTTTTTTTTTAAACTTATTTTCTCTTGAATATTTAACCGATTACTCGATTAATCGATGAACTTATCGGTAGAAAACTCGATTACTAAAATAATCGATAGCTGCAGCCCTAGTTATCATGTCATAATGTTATTCCTGGTCAGTGTATACATTGTGTTTTATTAAGAGAATTTCTACATGTCATGATTGGGAGATCTTTTAATGGGGTGGAACCAATAAACAACTGCGAATCACTGAAATTTATATAAACATAAACAACATCTTAAACTGAATAATATCAGTGAGTGTCACAGAGTGTCTGTCAGTAGTCCATAACAGCTGTAATCAGTTACAACTGTAAATATACTGCATACTTTCTAGCTGTCATTATATGATATAACGTTCTTGAACTGGTTCTGATTTTTGATACTATTACTTAAGATGGAAGATTAAGCGATTGGGAGGCCAGACCAATAAATAAAATACCATATATATAAGATCAAATGAAACAAAGAGATATACATATATATGTGTCTATCACACCAATATGAGGTTCTTTAACAGACTGTTGCCACAAATTAGGAACTGTAACACAATAGAAAGTCTTTGTATGCTTGAAGCATTCCGATCTCCCTTCACTAAAACCAAGAAGCTCATTCCTCTTCTACCATGACAGTAACTCTGTGTGCAAAGTGAGCTCCACAAGGGCCTTTTGCCAACAACTTGAGTGTCCTCCACAGATCCCTGACCTCAACCCCACTGAACACCTTTGGTATCAACCTAACTCTGACTATGTGCCATGTCACCTCACCCAACATCAGTGTCTAACCTTAATAATGCTCTTGTGGCTAAATTCTCAAAAGAACAAAACAGGGAACTATATCTGGAATGGGATGTTCAAAAAGTACATATGGGTGTGATGGTCAGGTGTACACAAACCTTTAGCTATACAGTGTAGATACTTAAATAAACAGACACTTCCATTATTGGAAAAAATACAAGCTGCCACTGACCTATGAACAAACTATGATCCAGGCCAAAAGATTATAAAATGTGTGGAATAATATGACAATACCAATTGCCATTTTTCCAATAAAATGCCACATATAAGACACATAATCATCTGATTCTGATAAAAAGCTCATTTAATGGCATGTCAATTCACTGTAATATCCTTGAGATAGATAAGTGTCCCATCAAAGGTGTTTTGTCACCGCATACCCAGTGTTACTAGAACAGACTGCATATCCACCACAAGCCTGACCTGGGTACAGTGTTTACTAAAAATGTCTGAAAGAATTAATGAATCTGGAAGAACCCATTTGTAAATAACATCCACCTGCATAAAGTAACTTACTTAACATTATCCATATTCAGTTTTAAATATTTAGACACAAAAACCAGTAGTTAAAATGTTCTTGTCATTTTGTAAACTACCTGTAAACTCTATTCAATGTTCTGGTTTTTCTCTGTTTCTCTATTTGATGTTCTGTTTCTATTATACCTCCTGGTATCTTATCTAATTCTGTAGTATTTCCTCTAGCATTTCAATTCTAGGTTTGTGTCGTATACACACACACACACACAGTCAGGTAAGACTAATCAGACTAATCCTTAAAAAGCACCTTAATCAGACCGAGATTCCATGTAAATCATTTACCTATACTTCAGCTCTAGAAAATGTTCTTCAGCTCTAGAAACTTGCACTTCCTCGCCATAAAACAAGCACAGCAAGGATATCGGTAAGGAAGGCGTAAAACCAGTCTGTTCGCATGACACAAAGCGAAATAACACATTCAGCAGGGACTTTCAGCATGCCTGAAAACACAGGTTATATTATTGGTAGAATATGAAGCACAACATGTAGATCCCAGAGACTCTCCAGAATGTGTTTGGGGTGTTTGGCACCCCTCTCTCTCTCTCTCTCTCTCTCTCTCTCTATCTATCTATGTATCTACACAAATTTGTGTGTGACAAGCTGTCATTCCCCATCATGACGCCCTACTTAAGGTAGCACTTCTGCGCATGCGCACTTCGTATTCAATAGCTGCAGGCATTCTGTAATCACAAGTCAGTCTATCAAAATGCAGTGCGGTTTTATGTAGGAGGCATTTTTGGTTATCAGATCGTTAGTGTTGTGTTGTGTTGTAATAACAATAATCGCGGAAACCAGGAAAGCTTTATAAGCGGTGACAATGACAAAAAGTGCCCGTTTGTGAATCACAAAAATAACCACAATCGAAACAACAACTACAGGAAGTTTTGTCGGTAGTAATAAAGAGTAAACTGAGATGTTAGTGTACTAAATATGATGGTACAATAAATTAAAAACAAAAAAACCCCAAAACAATGTGTTTGCCATTCTTCTGCTTTTGGTGCACGTTAGAAGATTGTTCCTTAATGTACATCCTGAAAAATAAATGCGTTATCACAAGGAAACCAACTCATATACAAGTTTAATAGTATCCTAGTGCACACAGATATCTGATCACTACATTACTACATATATAAATTACTAAACTAGGGACATGGACGCTGAATAACAAACCTCTAACCAGGTCTGATTAGGTGGTCATTATCATCTTCTATTTCATCGTCGCCAGGTCAAATCACACTGTGTTTTATATTGAGAAAAGCTGCAGTGTTTACTTACCTTACACTACTGTTAGTCCGCTGTACAACTAGTTCAGGTTCCAGCCCTTCACCTAACCCTTCGAATAAACCTGCTGAATGCCCGTGTAATAATGTGAATGTTATTGTAAGTGGACACGGGGCTGCGCCGTCTGTTCGCCCATGCTGGGCTGCCGGGATGCTGATCCCAGGTCAGTTCTTAATTTCTGGTGCAGGGGCTGAGCGCAGGTTAAAGTCGCGCACCGCAGTTCTGGAGTCAGCATCAAATCGAAACTTCTTTCCGGCACGTCGGTCACGTGACCAACCCGGAAGTAACCTAGCAGCGTTTCGGCCTAGGGCTTTATTGGACGTGTAGTTTCCCCGTCAATTGCAGTTAGTCAGTTATTTATTTCCGTAGAATCCATTTTTGAGGCATATTTACCCAAAATAATACAAATTTTCTTTCTAATTTAAGTTCGTTTGGTTTAAATAATGAATATTTTTATTGAATATTATTATGAATATTAATATCCCATATATACATACACATATATATATATATATATATATATATATATATATATATATATATATATATATATATATACATACATATATACATACATATATACATACATACATACACATCTATCTATCTATCTATCTATCTATCTATCTATCTATCTATCTATCTATCTATCTATATATATGTATATATTGTATTGCCTCATATGTTTACCTATAGTAAATCAGTGGTAGTTCATCTAGAGAACCAGATAGGCCCACAACCTATATCCTGTTAAAAAAAATAATAAAAAGGTTCATCATATCTTCATTTGTACCTCCATGCAGTTTTAATCGCTTTTATATTACATGGGTTTTCAAGTAACTATTTAACAGACCAAAGCAGAGGTTTCATAATTTTGCTCCTATTCTAAAGTTGCTATTAAAAATGGGAACTGCACTAAGTGCTAGATGAGGCTAAATGGGGCAGAAATCCCTCTGCTCCATACTGGAGGAAAAAGCCAAGGACAGTACAGTTAACAGGGTTGCGAGATGTGGGCTAGTTACGAAGACTGAGCAGTCACCAAGATCTGGTTCATAGCAAATAATAGCTATTATAAAACAAAATCATGGCAATTAAATCTAATAATGTTAAGACATGGTGTAAATAAATCAAAGCTTGTGAAAGGAAAAGTTGGATTATGTCTCTACATTAGAAATGTGTTACCAAAAGTGGCCTGGTTTCTCATCCAAGGTTGTTGAGAAAGAGAGCGAGTGAGAACATACTTCAGACATTTTTTTTGTTTTTTGTCATCATCCAAAGCTAAATCTATGGCCATAAGCTCTTACTAACAAAGATGCTTAATTAAAAATAAAAAAAGTTGCAAACTTGCATCTCTTAACATGTACCAAAAAAAAAACTGCATTCCATTGAGGTTCGTTCCAAACAATTTAAATACAAATGTGACATAATTGGTACTTGAATGAAATTGTTTGTTATTAATTGAGTGGCTTTTAACCTTCATACATGTAATTCTAAATGTTTTTCATTTCCATAGTTGTATTGCATATGTATTATAAACAAAAGACAAAATGTGCATAATTCCTTTGGTAACATTGGTTTATTAATGTCTTAGTGTTATGGATTTTAGCATGAAGCAATGATTACTGAAGCGGTCATATTATATAAGTTAAATGGATCAAATTAAACAAGTACGAGTGTCAGTTAAACAAACCGGAACACAATTAATCTTTTCCACCTCATAAAATAAATATAAGTTAAATTAACTGTTAAAACAGATGTAGAGGCACAGTGCAAAAATAACAAAATTAGAAGGAGGTAGTAAAGTGTACTAAAGTCAACATTCTGACTGTTTTAAATTACTAACGTTAGAGGTAAAGAACTAGCAATGGCATGCACACTCTTATTTGAGCCCAAATATGAGGTCCTTGGTGCATAAAGATACAGCTGTGCTTTTCTGGTAGTTAAGCCTACACTTCATTCTGTCTCAATGACTTCAGCCCAGAAGCAGTTTTCCACCTAGAAAATCTACTGTGTACAGGTTACTCCTTTCCTTTACTTGTGCAGACTGCACAAACCTGATTACTGAGAATAAAAGCTTCAGCAGTCAGAGGCCATACGTTCAGGCAGAGCGGACATGCAGGTGCTGGGTGGGGTGAACACTTCAGGGTCACTGATGCCTAGTTCAAGGTCAAAGAAGCGAGTGGTCGTGGTCACGCTGCTGTTCTTGGTGTATGACTCATGCACGGGGTAGCAGTCTTTCAGGGTGTAAACTCCCACCCAGGTCTCATCTGTGAGGAAGACACAAATATATGCACTGTGGTAATATTTAGAAAGATATACATAATGTGACATTTCTGGGTCAATAACCAAACTCCACCAAAACTAGATTTAATGCAACAATGACATTATCAATGTCTATACAGACATATCCATTAACAAGTCACTAATTTATACACCTTAATGTAAAGCATTAAAGTAGATTTGAATCATAAAAAGGATATTGCCGAAAAACTATTTCAGACATTTGACCTCGCTGTGACCCTGTTTGTATTTTGAAATTTATTCAGCAGGATGGACGAAGTAATAACTTATTATTCTGGACTAACCTTTGCGAGCATGTTTTCGGTCGGACCACTCTTGGACCTCAATCATATCTCCAGGCCCACCAATGAAATACTGATCCTCATATGTGGAGTTCATTGGGATGTCATAGGGGTCCCAGACCTCAGTCAAATTGAGCTTAGAGCACGCCTTGGTGACTTGCTCAATCTGGAAATACACGCCACTGGTATACAAGTAGATGTATTCAAAGAACCTTAGGAAAGAGTGACAACGTTAATTGAGGTACAAGCTTATGTGAACTGCAGGACGGGTATTATGAGAAGATTTCGAGAGGAAAAGATAACGCATTGGAGGAAAATGTGAAATACTCTACACTAACAGTTTTCATATGTGCCTTGAACACAAAATGACACAGTGAAAAGCAAAACTTATACTATACTGCATTTATGTCAATAGTAAGCTCAATTAATGTCTGAACTCAATGTAATTCACAATTGCACATCAGTTCATTTTTTCGCAGGGGAGAAACAATCATTTAATCACAGTTCTTGGGCTGTACTCAAGGGTTTAGTTGTAATGGGAGAAGTGCATGATAGCATCATTTTCTAGAAAGCATTGCTGTCCACACAAAGGCACGTCCTTTATTAATCAGTACTTTTTATAAATGTATTAAAAACAATCATCAAAAAGTTAACAATAACATGATAGACACGTTAACAGTTATTTACAGCTCTCAACAGGACCTATGAATGTCATCATCTTCTAATTAACATTAACATCTAATTAACACCTCATTCATGTTATTGTGGATCATAAATAATTGTGCTTGCTGGGTCTAAACACCATTTAAAACATTTATCCTGATAAATGATGGCCCCTACCTGACTCAGCAGATTTAAGATCCTGCCTGTCATACAGCTACTCCATATATACACAATGATTTGCGTCACACACGTTAGAGTTAGAGATTATTTACATTAAAAAGTCCTAATATAAATATACTACAAAAAAGACCTATAAGAACGAGTCAATTCTCAAGGTTCGGTTCACTATATAGAGCCGACTCAAAGAGTCGATTCAAAGAGCCGACTCGTTGACATAACGGGATTACGCTTTTTTTTGTGTATAGTGAAATAGCTTGTTAAACGTTTAGGGAGACTGAAACATTAATATTTCATTTAAAAAAATGAAACATGATAATACATCTTGTATTGTGTTGAGTGTTAAACAAGACGCTTCAGAGTAGTAATGATAAGAAGATGAAATCTGATGTACGTACTTCTTACACGGTGTGTGTCCCGTCTTCTGTTCTAACACTCGTATGCGTTGGTTTTGTGCATCGTACGCCACAGCGGCGCGCGTGTTTCTCCCGGTGCTGTGGTCATACTGCACGGTGCGGCCCTCCCACTGCAGCGGGGCGACACACGGCTGCTCAGGGAGCCCGAGCGAGCTCACCCCTACCGCCCACACACACACCGCTAACACATGCACAGAGCCGATCCGCATTCTGCAACGTAAATACCTGCCAAAAGCAATACAGTAATAAAACAACTGCGATTAGTTGCGTAGTACAGACAGCGCCTGCGCAGGTGCAGGGAAGGCGCGAGCGATGTAACTAGGAGCGCGAGACCGACAGGGAGGAGCTTAGTCCGAGCAGCGCGTGCCAGCGGCAACTCGGAATGTGATTGGTCAAATAAAATGGAGTCACTGAAACATGCTTCAGAACGTGCATCTTTTTTTTTTTTTTGCGACACACAAAAACAGATCAGATTAGATCAGATTAGATCAGATTAGAGAAGTGAAGAAAAAAGTGCAGGCAGGGTGGAGTGGGTGGAGAAGAGTGATAGCAGGAGTGTTTTGTGATAGAAGAGTATCTGCAAGAATGAAAGGGAAAGTTTATAGGACTGTGGTGAGACCTGAGATGTTGTATGGTTTAGAGACAGGGGCATTGAGTAAAAGACAGGAGGTGGAGCTGGAGGTAGCAGAGCTGAAGATGTTAAGGTTTTCGTTGGGAGTGATGAGGATGGACAGGATTAGAAATGAGTTTATTAGAGGGACAGCGCATGTAGGACGTTTTGGAGACAAGGTGAGGGAGATTGAGATGGTTTGGACATGTTCAGAGGAAGGACATGGGGTATATCAGTAGGAGAATGCTGGCAGGAGAATGCCGGCAGGAAGAAGGAAAAGAGGAAGGCCAAGGAGGAGGTTTATGGATGTGGTGAGGGAAGACATGCAGGTACTTGGTTTGAAAGAGGCAGATGTAGAGGACAGGGGGGTATGAAGACAGATGATCCGCTGTGACGACTCCTAATGGGAGCAGCCGAAAGAAGAAGATTATATTATATTATATTATATTATATTATATTAGATAGATAGATAGATAGATAGATAGATAGATAGATAGATAGATAGATAGATAGATAGATAGATATGCATGCATGCATGTTGCTACCTCACAACCTCAGAGTCACTAGTTGTGGTCATATTCTATTTATTTGTGTATGTACTTACAAGCTAAATTGAATCTTTGATTCCATTATAATTATTTTGGTTATGGTTTTAATGGTTAGACGGAAACCATTAGATGAAAACCATTCGAGGCTCACTGCTTTCCCTCTATATTATATATGCGAATGCATGAATAAGTATAATTGAATATAATTGTATATAATTAAAATATATACGTAGCTAATCATACCCTCCTATAAAAACAAACAAAAAAAATATCAATAGTTCAAAAGACAATCCCACTCCATACCGCTAGAGGGCAATATTTAATGTACCTGCTGTTCCATTTTGCAGTAGTTTGTTCGTCTTTAATATGTTTCGTCGATTTTAATATGGCGATACTTCAACGTGGGAAGGCAGAGTCTAAATCGGAAAAGGACTTAGGCGAGAAAATGTCGGATCTGAGCGATGATGAAGCTCCGGAAGAAGTCACGTTTATCGACTCGAAAGCAACCGCACTGAAGAGCGTTAAAGACGCGAGGGATTCAGTTAAAAGGTACCCCGGTTTGTCGCTGCTCTCTCTACGTATAGCACGCTGATCTAGGTTCAATCCCAAATCACTCGTGTTTAGTAGTGTAGTGCACTACCCAGCACATGTAAACAGTATATATTCAGCCTCTGTAGGAAAACTATCTAGGGTAGTAGAGATTATAGAACTCAGGCCCACTGTTCAATCCTAGCGTGTTTATAAAGTGGAGCAAGCATTTTTATGCACGTGTTACATGTGCAGTGTGGTTTAAACTTGAACGAAATATATAGTTACAGCCTTTATTAATAGATTTCAATCAACACTACACTGTTACTACTGGAATGGGATATTTTACCTTCTAATCTACACTTTACCCGTAGGCATCAAAAATTCTGATTATTAATTAAAACCTGGTAAACAAAAAAAAAGTTTGAGTCTTGATTCCAAATCAATAGAAAGCGTTTTTTTCTCGTCATCACGACATCATTTTTCTCGTGGTCACGACTTAAATTTTCTGTCTATGCGGCATAAGAGCATTTTAGAAGAATAGAATGGCCTTTAATTGTCACATACATTACAGTCCAGTGAAATCCTTTTCTTTGCATTTGAAACCTGGGTTTCGAGCGCATGATTAGATATTATACAGTGCCACTGGAGCACAGAGGGTTAAGGGCCTCGCTGAAGGGCCCCAGAGTGGCAGCTTGGCGATGCCTTAGCTACTGAGCTGCCACTTTCCCCATGTTCAAAAGCAGGGGTCACCAACCTTTTTGAAACTGAGAGCTACTTCTTGGGTACCGGTTAATGTAAACAGTTTTCAGTTTGATCTGAAATAACAAATTTGCTCGATGTACCTTTTACTATATGTTGTTATTATTAATTAATGATATTCATCTATGGTAAGACACTGATCATGTTAATGATTTCTCACAATAATTATCAACACTGATTTAACAAAGTAGGAAACGGCTATTTTTAGAAAAGGCTCGTGGGCTACTCATGTGGCCATGTTGGTGACCCCTGTTCTAGAGGCAGCATCACGGATAATAACCATTTGTGGCAGCGTGCACGTGAAAAATTAGGAAATTAATTTGTGATAACGAGAAGACAACTTTTATGGTGAGATTACGAGAAAAAAATATTATAATGCATGCCATCTCAGGACTTTTGTAATATTATTATTTAATTTATTCTCCGTTTATCAGAGGAAAAGAGCTGCTGAAAGAGAAGAGGCGAAAAAGACAGTTGCTTTTCCAAGAGCAAAAGGTACAAACATGTGCATCCGAGATCATATTTATTGCTGAATGTTTTTAATGGGATGAATTTTATTCACTAATATAATGTCTCCGGCTGTGTAGAAAAGCAGACTTTTACCAGAAACACTTTTGAAGGAATTTGAGACCGTGGCTCAAAAGTAAGTGATGCTCCTACTAAGAATATGCGCACATTTAATTACATTCGCTTTATTTAACGAGTTTTCTCGTTGTTTCCGTTCCTTCTAGAGAACCACAGGTGGCAGAGCAGAAAGGTAAGATTTGAAAACACTCCTGGCTTGTTTTCCATCTCTGATCATCTACATCTCTGTAATCTGGGTGTGAGTTTGCTTAAGGCTACATTTACCTACAGGCAATCAGAAGGAGAGCAAGGCAGAAAAGGTGAAGAAGAAGAAGAAGAAAAAGGCCCTAAAAGGTAGGTGAAAATTGACTAATGTTCGAAGCAGATTTTCATACGCTCACTTATGAGGAAATCTACAGAACACAACCATGAACACAATATAGTTGCAGTGCCTGGAAACATTTATGGTTTTTGAGAAACGCATACATGTTTCTTTTGTAAATGCAACAAACTAGGTCATTTAACTGTATTTATTTTGACCAAACAAATATATAAATGTACAGATGGTAAACTAGAAATATATATATATTTTTTAATTCTTCCTTACCATGAATAACAGCTTTACACACTCTTGGCACACTCTACAAACTGCTGAAAAACTTTGCCATGTCTCATGTAAAACTTAGCCAAAAGGGGCTCTTTGCTAGTTGAAGATTTCTTTATGATTTTGTGACCCAGTTCTTTCCAGAGCAGTTCAATCGGATTTCGGTGCAGTGACTCGGCAACTTTGAATAGTCTTTTGTGATTGTTGCTCGCAGACTGTATGAACATGGTCCCAACATCACACTGTAGCATCTTAATCATAAAGCTGATCATAATGTCAAAACCGACACACACACACACAAGAAAAAACTTGTCGGAAGTTTTTCCGTCATTGCTCCGTAAAACGTTCAGACCATGCTGATGGTAGCTAGCAGCAAACAACCAAGCATTCATTTTGTTCATGACATGCCTTGATAATACAAATGTCATACAAACCTGCTGGCTTTCGAATTTTTTTCCTGTGATGGTTCGAAGTCATCGCGCTAATTGCATTATCAGGTTCGGCACTCCTATCGGTTCTTCGTTTTATCGTCGGATAAGTCACACTGCCAGAAGTTCAGCGGAGGAAAACGTTATCGCGACGGCTACTAATTGGCTGTCAGTGAACATGTCAAAACAGCAATCAGAGACTACAGATTATAATAATCTTTTTAGGATTTAAAAAATGTCTCGGATGACCAAATCTTGGCCAAAATCACAGTGTGCACCTGCTTAACACTTAACTAAAGTTGGTTCCAATTAGCTGCAGCCCAAACAGAATTGAATGATGATGAGGTATGGAATGGTAGTCATGTTGGTTCAGTATTCCTTTCACCTGGAATAAGTCTCCAACCTTTTCTGCTCTAAAACAACCCCAAACCATTAAACTTCCACTTCCATGTTTGACTGTAAATGTGAGGCAGTCTGCTAATATCTTCTCTCCTATTCTGTCTTCTGTTGGAGCCAAAATGTCACAATTTCCCCTGTCATCCCCTGTTCAATTCTGTGTGTTTGCTTTTTATCTCGTTTTTTTTTTTTTTGGATATAAAAGGAAAATGCATGTTTTAAAAACCAGAAAAACATTTGACACACTGAACATTTGATATGTTCAATCCAATCCATGTGCCTAGAATGCATGTGATGTTGACTGGCACAGCAGTGTTTCTGCACAGCGACACAATTTGTATTAAACTGCCAACACACCTGTGAATTTTGGCATAAAATCACTACAGAAGGCTGTCACTGTTGCTGTGAGGATATCGGTATTTGATTGGTGCTCGTAGCTAAAGCTCAAATGTTAGTGTTGTGTCAAAATAATGAGATTGGAAGAATTGATAAAAAAATAAAATAATGTTGATGTTGATTCATGAGAGAAGCTTTTTGTGATTCAGCTGTAATTTTCAGGTCGCATTTTGCTGAGGAAAACGTGAAAATCTTGACCACCTACCATTTACTCCAGTGCTAAATAGAAAAGCCTGAACTGAACTCTTCTATGTTAGTAATCATACCTGACTGTCATAAGAGTTCAGCTCCGAGTTCTGCTCTTCCCCATAATTTTACTGGTTTCTAAAATGACACAGACACAATAATGTGCAGATCTCACAGCTTGCTTTAGGTTGCAGGGCAACTGCAAGGTGATGCGGGTGAAGGACAGCTCTGCCGATACCTCAATGCAGAAGTCGGCTATGGATTTCATCAAAGAACGTCTGTATGGCCCTGGAAGCCAGAGAACAACCAGTAAGGAAACACAAGCTAATGCATATATGTTCAACCAAAAACTGCATTCGGGGACATGTTAAATATGGTTATATTGAAATATCTGTGAAGTGCATAAAGATTTTTTTTTTTCAGGCAAATATTTAGTAGTTTGTTCATAGTGGCTTTTTACAGGACAAAAGCATTCAGCTATCTTGAGCATAACCCTTGCAGGTTGTATAGTTAGAATAGAAAAATTCGAATTAAAAGGTCTACTTAGTATATTATTATACAAGTTTGATATAAAAGTTGCTCAACATGCATTTTTCCCTTTAATGTGTGTTAGTGTATTCCACATGAATTTACATTCATTTATTACTTTGTCATTTGTTTTTTTATTTATATAATATAAAGTTGTAGCAAAAACAGAGACGCCCGAACCTTTTTTTTTTTTTTTTTTTTTTTTTTTTACTTTATTCTATGAAAAGGAAAAAAAAAAAGTTGACATGGTTCCCCCTATTTATCATTTCATAATCATTTTAAAACATTGCTCTAATCTGCTCAACTAATGCAGCTTTACATTTAACATTTTCTAGTTCAATGAAATTATAAAACAATGAAAACAAAATAATCCCATTATAATAGTACAATGCCTAATATAGCTATTCAACCTATAATTTAGTTTCATT
Source organism: Silurus meridionalis (assembly GCF_014805685.1). Classification (NCBI taxonomy): domain Eukaryota; kingdom Metazoa; phylum Chordata; class Actinopteri; order Siluriformes; family Siluridae; genus Silurus; species Silurus meridionalis. The sequence continues at coordinate 9,219,195 of NC_060889.1, forward strand.
TGTACAGAGGTTTTAACAGAAATTGTCCCAAGGTACCTTTTAAACCTTTAATTAAATACATTACAAATATAACTTTCACATTTATACATCGCTCCATATAAGTTAATGACTTTGAGTTTATACCTAATGAGCAGGCCAGTGTCAACAGTGGCAAGAAAAAAACTCCCTGAAATGGTATGAGGAAGAATCCTTGGGGCAATACAATTATAAGCTTGTAATAGGTTACTTCCAGTGCTCGAATTGAGGGGGGGTTGCGAGGATCCAGGACCCCCCCATAAGGTATTACCCTGACGAGTAAAAGAAATAGACTTAATGGGGTCCCAAAGATTGTTTTATAAAATAAAACAATAAAGTAGGATTTGCCTACATTGTGTTTTTTTTTTCTTCCCCCTGTACTCGGTAAAAATGGCATGTCGGGCCAAGCATTGGCCCCCATGATCTAGTTTTGGCATCTACACATGGATACAGCATGACTAGTGTGGTTCAGTAATTATTTCTTAAGCGAAGTCAATTTTTGCCGTGCTACACCCGCGGAATTAAAATGATAGGGCATGGTTCATGGCCAAAATAAACACTGATATGGAAATGTAGTAATTTCACAATATGTACTGCATACATACTGTAAACTGAGTGTGTGTGAACCTTTTTGTAAGAAACTCTTAGTTGTGAGTGCTGAGAGACACTGCATTCGAATTGCAGCTACAGATCACACCTCTTACAGTGCATCTGGAAATTATTTACAGCGCTTCACTTTTTCACTTCCTTATTCCAAAATAATAAAGAAAAAAAATTAAAAGAATTGAGCTCAGGTGCATCCTGTTTCCACTGATCATCCTTGAGATGTTTCTACAACTTGTTCGGAGTCCACCTGTGGTAAATTCAGTTGATTGAATATGATTTGGAAAGGGACACACCTGTCTATATCAGGTCCCACAGTTAACAGTGCAGGTTAGAGGGAAGGGTACAAAAAAATTGTGAGGCATTGAAGGTCCCAATGAGCACAGTGGCCTTGATCATCTGTAAATGAAAGAAGTTTGGAACCACAAGGGCTTTTCCTAAAGGGGGCCGCCTGGCAAAATTGAGCAATTAGGGGAGAAGGACCTTAATCAGGGAGGTGACCAAGAACCCGATCGTCACTGTGAAAGAGCTCCAGCATTTCTCTTTACAGAAGAGCAACCATCTCTGCAGCATTGCACCAATCAGGCCTGTATAGTGGAAGCCACTCCTCAGTAAAAGGCACATGACCGCTCGCCTGGATTTTGCCAAAAGGCACCTGAAGGACACTCAGACCATGATAAACAAAATTGAACTCTTTGGCCTGAATGCCAAGCATCATGTCTGGAGGAAACCAGGCACCGCGTATCACCTGGCCAATACCATCCCTACGGTGAAGCATAGAGGTGGCAGCATTATGCTGTGGGGATGTTTTTCAGCGGGAGACTAGTCAGCTTTAAGGGAATGATAAATGCAGCAATGTACAGAGACATTCTAGATAAAAACCTGCTCCAGAGCGCTCTGGACCTCAGACTGAGCTGAGGGTTCATCTTCCAACAGGATAATGACCCTAAGCACACAGCAAAGATAACAAAGGAGTGGCTACAGGAGAACTCTGAGTGTATTTGAGTGGCCCAGCCAGAGCCCAGACTTGAACCCGATTGAACATCTCTGGAAAGATCTGAAAATGGCTGTGCACTGATGCTCTCCATCCAACCTTATGGAGCATGAGAGGTTCTGCAAAGAATAATGGGGAAAAACTGCCCAATAATAGGTGTGTCCAGCTTGTAGCATCATACTCAAAAAGACTGTAATTGGTGCCAACCATACTTCTTTCATTCTTTTACATTGTCCTTATGGGGTATCGTTTGTAGAATTTTGAGGAAAATAATTAATTTAATCCATTTTTTTTAATAAGGCTGCAACATAACACAAAATCTGGGGAAAAAAGTGGAGAGCTGTGAATATTTTCCAGATGCACTGTATTTACAGTTTGTAATGTGGCCATTATAAGAATCCCAGCTCATGATTAGTGTGAAATGTGCTAGTCATCTGGTTATTGTTACTTGCTTACTATTTAGTGTCTTTTTTAGATGCTGAACTTCTCTCTCTACAAAAGAAACGTGGACCCAATCAAGGAGCTGCAGTGCAGTTTGTGGATAAGAAATTGGGTAAGTTTAAACATGGAATGCTCATCTCTGGCAGTTTAAAATCAAAAATCAGCAAACGCTAAAGGCTCTTTCTCAGGAATATCTTGGACCTCAAACTTAATAGTAACAGTTCAGGGCTACACAACATTCGGAGTCTGATCCATTGATGTCTTATTCTCTGAAGGGTGTAACATGTTGGATGGTAGAAGTTTTGTTAAACGGGAAAAATTTAAAGGATTACTGTAAATTAGACCAAGTTTTCATGATTATTACTTAAAAGATGACATTTTTAAAGATAGATCCATGAATACAAAAGTGAACCAGGATTATCCAGACAACGGATTTATATAATCAGGATTTAGCCCTTGTAATAACAATAGATAAGAGCATTGTGTGCTATGTATAGTGAGGCATATTAAAGAGATTTCTTTCCATTATTACAATTCAACTATTTGTTCTTCTTTTAAGACCAATAACCGTAAGAATCATGCCAAAGCGATTCTTCTATTGCTTTTTTTGTTTAGGTAAATGGCATAGAAATGCTCTCACATGAGATTTAAACCCAAAGAGTTTTGACACTGCCAGACCCTGCATTCAGCCCGAGGGAATTCTCAACTATACAAGCGAATGAACCAGCCACCAGTGAACACATCACATTATCATCTAAGGCTGTCAATCTGAATTCGCAGCCAAATAATTACTTTACGATGTGCAGGTTTATTGGCTGCTACTGCAAAATTGAACAGTGTAAAGCCAGCATTTTAAAAAATGATTTTTCCCCAGTTCATTACATGAGGTTTCCTCAGATAGCATTTATCACTCAGAATTCCAGAACCCAAGAGGAGTGATCAATAGTTATGATGCAAGTACACTATGTAGACAAAAGTTTGCCGATGCCTGACCATAAGATTCTTATGTGCTTTTCAAGCATCTCAATCCATATTTTCACTCTTCTGGGAAGAAGTTCCACTAGATGTTGGAGTGCGCTTATGGAGATTTTTGCTCATTCAGCCACAAGGGCGTTCGTAAAGTCAGGTACTGATGTAGTTGAGGTGAGGAGGCCTGGGGTGCAGTCAGTGTTATAATTCATCCCACAGGTGTTTAATAGGGTTGATGTCAGAGCTTATAAATCAGGCTACTCACTTCCACTCCAACCAAACTTAACCATATCTTCATGGCGCTGGCTTTGTGCACAGGGATATTGTGAAGCTGGAACAGGTTTGGGTCGCCTAGTTTAGGTAAGGGAAATTTGTAATTCTACAGCATCCAAAGACATCCTATTTGGATCCATTGTGTGCCTCCAACTTGGTGTTAACAGTTTAGAGAAGAATTACATATAGCTGGAAAAGTCAGGTGTCCAACTAATTTTTGTTTATCTAGCATAAATGATCATGTATAAAAAAGGGGGAGGGAGAAAGTGTTTGTGTGAAAGAGACTGCAAGAGACATTTGCTGAAAGTTTTGTTTTTAAATATATATATATATATATATATATATATAGTTTGTACATTTGGAATTATGCTGTTTTTAACCATTAAACTTTCCTGTGCAGGAGCTGAACAGAAGGCCAAGGCAGTAAAGTGCAACGAGAGGTTTATTCACAGACAGAAGCTCCTCTAAAGCTGACACGCTTTTGATTTTTTCTTTTTTTTTCTTTTGGTGCAGCAACATGACAACGACTGCCTGCTCAGATTTCCGCTGTTTCAGTCAGCGTTGTTACACGCTGCTGTATAGACCAAACTGAGACACACTGCTGTGAAACACTGTCTCATTGATTTGTGTCTGGAAGCAGCTTGTCGCTAAACGAATCATTAAGCATTGGCATCACCAACCTTGAACAGACTTGTTTTCGTTATTGTTAGCATTCTATGGAGTATTTAAAAAAAAAAAAAAACTTTTTTTTTTTTAAACATGATATTTTCAAAAACATCTAATATTTACTTTGTTTCACCGATTTTTGTTGTTTAAATGGCTTTTATTTACATGTTGGTAAAAAGTATCCTACTTTATACACAATTGTTATTTGACTACCTGATGATTGTAGGAATGTGCCTTTTGCTTCTTCTGCAATTGGAGAAAGCGATGCTGTAGTGTTTACGTTGCCATCTGGCCAGCTCTCTCATCCATATGTTCTGCTGGAACAGATTAGTTCCCAAAGTTTTTCAATCCCACTGTTTTTCTCATTTGATTTCTCATAGTGTGCTGTTACAGCATATTAGAGACCTATGTATATCTCCACCAGTTTTACTTTGAATTTTTCATGAATATAAAAAATGGGGAGTGTAGAAAACCTTTCCTCTTTTGCTTTTGGGATCTAACAGTGAATCTGGAAAAGGTTATGTTAGAGGATTTTTTCTCCCATTAACCACCAGTTAAATGTCTCCCTATACTGTATGTATTGTCACCATATTAGAAATATACAGTAACTTATTAGCACCAAAATTGTGTGTTTTCATGGTGGATTTTTTTTTTATTTTGCAAAGGCCTTGGGAATATGTAAATGTACAATCTTTATAGCAAGTGCTGCTAGAGACCAGGTCAAATGCTTTGTTTTTTTCTGTTTGTTTTTTTTCAGGCTGAATGTAAATACTTCATTTCATAAGTGAATAAAAGAGTTTGAACAACCCAATGCAGTGTTTCTACAGAAATTGTGGGACAATAAATATTTGAGATTGGATGGATTCGGTTAGGAGAGCTGTGTCAGTCACAATTTTAATATGCATAGACTGTAAGAGTAATTTACAACCTGAGGTCATCCCTTCCAGTGGATTATTGTTGATGAGGTTCATGCATCCACACAAAAAAAATATAATCATCCACCACCGAAGACATGCATCTGATTACTACAAGCGTGATGAGTGTCTAGAAGAACGCAGTCCGTACACAAGTCTTGTCCACCTGGGTATTTGTATTTTATTACTGAAAATGATAAGACAGTGCTGTTGACAATACTGTATCATTCTCCTTGCTTTTGTAACGTAGTGATGGTCAATAAGGGCTGGCTGGTGAAACACAGGAGAAAACCAGGAACAGGCTTTCCTAATTTTAGCCAGGGCTTGTATATATCAAGCAATGAGCAATAAACAGTTTTTTTTTTCCTTTCAATCTTCAAATGTTTTTGTTACTATGCACAATGGAGGTTTATCCAAAACTAGGGGGCCGATCGATAAATACAAGCCTAGGCATATTTCAGAGAGCTGCACTGTACAGAAACGTGAGTGTGTTGAGCGTCAGCCTGGATGAAAACAGTTCGGAGACAGACTTCAGGACACCCGTAGACATCCACACGGTTACAAGTCCAAGTGTCCAAACGTGAATCAAACCTGCTGTGCAGACTCTGCAGAGGGAGGGCACGCTTGCACAAAGAAGGGCTTAACTCAAAATACAGCTCACACTAACTCTCTATACTAAATACCACCACTAAGAAGGAGTCCAGATTTGTTGGACTGCATTTTTTTTTTCTTTAGATAACTAAAATATTCCACTCTGCATGTTAATATAGCTTTCAAAAAAAAAATAAAAATAGGTGTAGGAGTGAAGTGGGGGTGTAACAAATACACAAGCAGACACCTTAAAAAAACAGCTAGGTGTTAACTGTAAAGAGGGTGGGGGGGCCTTGGTGCTCACTTTAGCCAGCTTTCAATCGAGAACAAATAGAATCTTATATGCAAGTTTAATTATAACATTGATTAGAATCAGAATAAATTTGTCTCATGCCTCAAACTAGGAAACAAACAATCGGAGCCTGCAACACACACACACACACACACACACACACACACACCCCTCCCCTATCCCAAATTAAAAATCAAAATCAAAAAGGTGTGATGGTTCAGGAATTGGTTTGGTTCGGGGGATCCTTCGAAATGTTGTCCTACAGACTCGAGATGCCCTGCAGGAAATAGGATCCAGTCTCTTAGAGGAGAGCGAGAGTCAGGATTTGGAATGGTCCGGCTTATGAGGCGCTCCGGGTCGCGATTAGAGACGGGCCCGATGTTTCTGGAGACCAGGTTGAGTCAAGGTGATGCAGATTGTGCTGCATGACCATTTGTAAAGGGTTACTTCTTCTCTATGGGCTAGTGCAGGTAATCGTCCACTGAAGCGAAAGCGCAGGAGCCGATGCCTGTGCGAGCCATAAGTGCCAGACATTGAGTCGCCTGACCCACGGCCTGAGCCAGAGGGGGCTGCTTGGGCAGGTTATGAGTCTCTGCAACACACACATTCAGGGGACAGACATCAGATCACTGTAATCACTCAGATCACTCTTCGGATATACTTTTGTGGACCAGTTTTTTTCATTTTTTATGAGCATTCCAAATTACACTACACCATCCCAACTCATGATTGACCAAAATTTTCTCTTGGGACAAGGAGGCCACTCCTTGCACAGTACTACATTCAGCCATAATGGTTGCATGAACTCCTTTTTTTTTTTTTTTTTTTTACTGCTCCAGGATAATGACTCATAACTTGTTCTGAGTTTTCCATGAGATCTGAACTGCTTACAAAAAAGTTGACCAAGAACACTATTTGAAATTAAATTGAGGATCTCAGGCACATTAAAAAATTAAAATAAAAAAAATTGACCTTGGTCTTGTAGTTTAGTTTACATTTAATCTACTCATGGAGCTCAGGGTGTACCATTGCCAATGGTAATGCATCTTAAAGCATCGGTTTATTTCATCTGGGCAGCCATCCCAGGCTTTTTGAAGTCAATAGGCTGGTAAAATCAAGGGCAGTTTTTATTATATCATTATCAGTTGTTTGTAAAAACCTTTTTAAACAGTAAAGCCATGTACAAAGTCTAAATGATTGGCATGTCAAGATCTACAGGTACTCGCTTACCTTTCAGTGTAATGCAGGTAGACATAATGCTTGGTAAATGATGTACAAGGATTTCCACTCACTGATATTATGGATAACATTCATAGGTCTTTCCCACATTTATTGAAACCAACTCAACCATATCTCTGACATACAGTAGACGCCTGAACATAGAACTGTCCACTAACAATATGATCAATGGCGACATTCGAAATGGACTGTTCCTAAAAGAAACTTGTTGCTGTTTACTTTTCTACGAGGATGTGCAATAATGATGAGCCTGAGGACAAAGTTGAAACCAGAAATGAAGGTTTTATTAGCGGTTTAAAATTGTTTTTATTTTTAAGTCTATGAATAAAGGCAAAACTTAAAAAATGAGCAAACTGCTGTTTAGCTTTACATTACATTTTGTCTTGCATTAAGCCTTACAAGGGCTTGCAAACATGAATTTCAGATCTCCTCTGTTGTCGCTTTTCACAGTAAACTCTTAGATAATGTTTTTATTCTTACAAAAGCTACAAAAGCTTTTTCTATAATAGCACAGTGGCTTTGAATGGCCTTTCCAGGTCTAAGCCAAGCTAACCTTCACTAGAATTGACACTTGTGTACATGGTTTATCCTGTTGCAAGTTCACTATACTTTTTTTTTTTTGAGGGTGGCAAGTTTGCCTGCTTTTAACTTCTAAAAACCACTGTCTAAAAATGTTCTTGCTCTAAATATGTATTGCAGTCTTACCTAATATTGCACTGTTGAGTGTGGAGCAGACTGGCTCTCTCTGGATGGAGTCCAACTGGTAGCCCACAGGACTGTTCCAAGGATCTGAGTATGCCAACAAACTAAAAGCATCCTGCACACACACACACAAACAAACAGGTTAAAGCTGCAAAGATAATTTGAACAACCAAAACCAGCAGAAAGGTTACTATTCTATTAATTCAAACTGGAGAACTTTGTGTTCCCTTTTCATCATAGTTTCGCTTTAAATCCAAGCATAGCTGCACAACGGGTACGTTACATTTATAACACATAGTTGGCATTGCTACCTTAAGCATCTTTTTGTTGGCTGAGTTTTTGCCATGTTCACGGCGAAGGTGTTCGCTCATGCTCTGCAGCTCTCTGCCAAAATGGATCATCCTCTCAATGGCGGCCTGGCTCCCCCCGCAGAGCTGCCTCTTGGACTGAGCCGACTCTACTTCTGCGTGCAAGGCAACGATGTGATTATCTAATGATGGTTATGGAATTTATCCCCAAATTTTTTACACGCCATTTCTTTATGTTTGTAATGGATCTTAAGAAATTTGTTTTATTACAAATTATGTTTGTAATGGATCTTAAGAAATAAAAAACTATTAGCAGTCTCACCCATTTCCCCTTCGCAGTCCTCGATGTCTGCCGAGTGCGTTGTGCTCCCATTCAAGAAGCCGTTCGAGGAGGACTCGGACACTCCGTTAGAGATGTGGTCCACCTCCATGTCTACATCATTACTGCATAAAACCAAGCGTTTAAAACTTTACAATATTAATAAAAGTTTTACAATATTAATAAATACTTTGAAAGAAAAAAAATGATAGAGGAATTTTGGGCAAAAAAACCTGAGTTTTCAAACATGCAGCATTACATAGCAATGACTAAAATTTTTTACCCCTGATGAGGCTAAATGTTTGAATATTTCTTTCAAAAAAACTGCTATAAACCATTTAATGTGGCATACCTATTAAATATAGTTAAATGATGCTATATTTACACTCGTCTTATGTTAGCTTTATATGCACTTTTTAAATATACTATTTCACATTCAGTCCCAGTTTGCCTCCACTCTTCTGGGAAGGTATTCCAATAGATTTTGGAGTGTAGTTGTGAAGATATTTGCTCATTCTACCATAAGGATATTGGTAAAGTCAGGTACTGATGTAGGGTGAGAAGGCTTGGGGTGCAATCAATGTTTTAATACATCCCAAAGGGGTTCTATTGAGGTCTGACATCAACCCTACTGCAGAACACCCAAGATCTTCCTGTAAAGAATATCATTATGGAGCTGGCTTTGTGCACAGAGACATTGCCAAATTTTATTCTCCAAAGACATCCTATACAATTATGTGCCTCCACTTTTGTGGTTACAGCTTGGAAGAACTACATATTCCCAATAGCTTTGTCAACATAGTGTACTACTACTACTTCTTTTGGCTGCTCCCATTACGGGTCACCACAGCAGATCATCCGTCTCCATACAACCCTGCCCTCTACATCTGCCTCGTTTAAACCAACTACCTGCATGTCTAGGGTATCATCCATAAACCTCCTCCTTTGCCTTCCTGTTTTCCTCCTGCCTGACAGATCCATCCTTAGCATTCTTCAACCAATATACCCCATGTCCCTTCTCTACAAATGACCAAACCTTCTCAATTGCGCCTCTCTCACCATGTCTCCAAAACGTCCTACATGCGCTGTCCCCTCTAAAACTAATTTCTAATCCTTTCCATCCTCGTCACTCACAACGAAAACCTCAACATCTTCAGCTCTGCTACCTCCAGCTCCACCTCCTGTCTTTTACTCAATGCCACAATCTCTAAACCATACAACATCTCAGGTCTCACCACAGTCCTATAAACTTTCCCTTTCACTCATGCAGATACACTCCTGCCACTCTTCTCCACCCAGCCTGCACTCTTTTCTTTACTTCTCTAACACAATTACTTTGCACTGTTGACCCCAGGTACTTAAACTCATTCACTTTCTTCACCTCTTCTCCCTGCAACCGCACCACTCCACTTCCCTCTCTCTAATTTACACACATATACTCTGTCTTACTCCTACTGACTTCCATTCCTCTTCTCTCCAGCGCATACCTCCACCTCTCCAGGCTCTTCTCCACCTGCTCCCTACTCTCAACACAAATCACAATATCATCCACAAACATCATAGTCCATGGAGACTCCTGTCTGACCTCGTCCATTAACCTGTCCATTAACCTGTCCACTGCAAACAGGAAAGGGCTCAGAGCCAATCCTTGATGGAATCCCACCTCAACCTATATTGTCAATATAGTGTCTATTAACAGATTTAGTTTAACATGAATAAATTTACTTTCCATTTTTTATACTTTCTTAATTACTAAAAGGGACTACAGCACTAAAAATAAAATGTAAATCAGTAGAAACATCACTGAATATCGTGATAATGTAACATCATGCTGAGATGATAATATTGTTATATAGCACAAGCCACGAATCTGAGGGTGGTTTAACAGTGGCATACACCAATGCGAGGTGTAAAAACAGTTTACAGATTGCATTGCTAATAATTGAGAAGCTTTTTAGGAGGAAGATACATTTGAGTGCAAAATTCATATTATTATCATTTCTAGAATCTGCTTTAAATGTAAACGACTATAAATTATAAGAGCATCAAGTCGTTTTATGTGGCATTATTGATAAATACCTTATGCTGGACTGCTGTGTGCGGCTGCCGTTCAGAACTCCCAGCTCACTGCTGCTTGTGGTTACGGGACATGGTTTGTGGCTGTGTGCTGAGGAGTGAGCTTTACTGGATGACACTCCATTACAGCAGTTACTTTCAAAACCTGGAAATAAAAATCATCACAAAGACATTGATCCAGAACATATGATGATTATCATACAGTTATCAGAATACATTTCAAGCAATAGACATGTTGGGAATACATACCTGACTGGTAAGCCTGAGAGCCAGTGGCTTTGTGGGTGGGGCTACTGAAAAGGCGGGGAGAACCAGGGTAGCTATCCTGGGACTTAGGACTCCGCCCACCGAGACAGCGTACCTCACTGTCAGTGCCATTCACCATTTCAATGAACTGTCTCACTCTATGTGTGCAAAAATGAGGAGTCATGCCTACTCGTTCGTAAAACATTTAACCGACAATGTCATTAAGAAGCACGTACTTTAGCATGAATAACAGATCAGGGTTCCTTTCGAGCAGACTAGGGTAGAGCTGCTGAGTGGTCTCGATGGCCTCCCCCATTCGACCAGACAGAACCAGCTTCTGGATTTCTAAAATTACAGATGAATTGGGAAAGAAAGAAAGAAAATCCGTAATAAAGTTGGTTCTAAATTGTGTTAGAGTTAACAAATCATAAATTCATCATAAAATGAAAGTGAAAAAGTGAGTAAAAGCACCAAGTCTGGTGTTTTGTTCCATCTAAACAAATTGTCTAAGCTAAAAATGCAATTGGATAGTTAAGTGCATGAACAGTGCCTGTAAAAGGTTTGGAAACCCCAAGTCCTATGGTTTTTGAGACACGTGCATGTTTCAATTGTTTATATGCAACAAACTAGGGAAAAGGCAACAACACAATAATTGGACAGGGCATGACTAGAGGACAATTCTGGGTTTGACATTTGACATTTTTGGCTCGAACAGATGAAAAACATAAAAGATAAGTCAGCAAAATGCCTTACACCCATAGTTAAACACTGAAGTGGAAGCTTTATGGTTTGAGCAAGGTTGGAGACCTCTTCTTTTTCTTTCGGCTGCTCCCATTAGGGGTTGGAGACCTATTTAGGTTAAAAGGAATATTGAACCAACATGGCTCCCATTCCATACTTCACGGCATTGCAATTGTGTCTGGACTGTGGATAAATGCAAGATTTGGCAAGTTTTTACGCTGAATGCCCTTCCTAACACAACCCTCCCCATTTATCCGGGCTTGGGACCGACACTAAGAGCGGCTGGGGTTGGTTCCCTGACCGGGGAGCGAACCCGGGACCTAGGATCGAACCCGGTGAGAGCACCGCAACATAACCACTAGACCACCAGGGAACCTTAACCAACTTCTCCATGCAAAAAACAAAACAAAAACCAAAGCATATGTACAAGCTCTGTAAGAGTTAATTAGACAGCAAACAGTCAGCTGGAGTGTTATCCATTATAGAACGGCCTAACCAGTCACCACACCTAAATCCTATTGAACTGCACTAATAACTAACTAGAACACCTTTGGCAAGTTTTAAAAGAAGCATGGCTTATTTCAGCTAAATGTCTGGAGAAACTGCCAAGAGTGTGAAGAATTAATGGTAATGGAGGATTTTTCTAAGAAAATAAAGTTTAATATCTGTATATTTATATATTTGTTTGGTCAAAGTGAATCTTCATAACGTTAAATTACCTAATTTCTTGCGCATAACAAAAGAAAATTTAACGTGTCTTTCTAAAATGATAAAAGACGATGTTTCCCAACTTTTGACAAGCACCATACACAACCTTTATGATTCTTCTAACCAAATTTTTAATGTAGCATACTAAGTTTAAGCATTAGTTAAATCAGGTAGTGCTGTAGGGTGGGGAGGCCTGGGTGCAATCGCAGGGATACAGTCATGCCGATACAGGTTTGAGTCTCCTAATTTATTGAAGGGAAAAACACTTAATAATGCTACCACATCCAACGACATCCTATACATTTGTGTCCCTCCAGCTTTGTGTTAACAGTTTGGGTAAGGGTTGGAAATACATTACGTTTGTCCATATATAGTGTATGTAGCATAGTATTGTTATTATTTAATTGTGAGGTGGCTGTGTGTACTCAGCAACAGTTTTACATGACAGTTATGTTTTAACTCCGGTTTCACATTTTCCACATTCCCGTGTGCTCCTGATTCCAAAAAGATCTGGCATCCATGCATGCTAATTAACGCAGCTAATCAATGGTTGATTGTTCTAAAAATCGAGCACACTATGCATCTGCTAATGTGTCTAGTGCGGCAGTTGGTGGGAGACAAAAACAATAAGGTGTATTGCACCATAGTGAATAAAACCGAATGAATTTTTCTCTTTTTGCTAAATTTATAAAAGGATGGGCTGTTTGTTAAATCTACCTGCATGCCAAACAACTGCAAAAACAAACACAAAACCCAAACACAAAATTTGCTTTTCCTGATCTGTCCTTATTTACCCACCCCAGATGTGTGCTGTTTATTCTCCTTTCAATGAGCATTTCATGACTAAAAATGTACCCAGTCTCCTCCAAAAGTATTGGAACAAGGCAGAATCTTTCATTTTTGCATTACATGGAGGACACTGAGGGTTAAGCTCAACAGACAAATATAAAACAATTGATCATAATTTCAATCTAAATCTTGATGCATTAAAAAGTTAGAAGAAGTTAGATTTTTTTGAGCCCACTAAATTTTTGGTGAAGAAAGTGAAGAAAAATACTGGAACCAAAAATTCTGGCAGGTGTTTGAAAAGTCTGAAACGATAGATTGACTGTGTAAGCAATTAAAAGGATATAAATGTCTAATTTTAGTTTGAGCACTGACTTTCAGAACCTGTGAAGTATGCATTTGCTGTTAAAGGATTAGGCAGAGAGATGATGAAGTCATTTTGAAGCTGACAAAAGAAAGAAATATTGATCAGAGCCACTGAACTGGGCATAGCCAATAAAACAATGTCCTGAAGAAATAAAAAAAAAATACTGTTGTACTAGCGACCATACATCAAAACTTTGGCCCTGGAAAACAGCAGTAGATGACAACTACACTGTGAGGTCTGTGAAGAAACAACACTCAGTGACTTCTCCAACATCCTTCTGGGATGAAGATGTCACAATTTACTGCATGAAGTAGGTGTCAAGAAGACCAACTCCTACCCCCTAATAAAACTAATAACTAAAAAGATACTGTGGTCCAAGCCTGGAAAAGCACCACAACAGGACAATGTAACAGTTGGCTCATATCAGTGGGTTGTCAAATGTATTAAATATTGCAAGCAACCAGAGGTACCATGTTCCTAGTTTTCTTTTTTTAACACAGTTGAATATTTCAAGCAAAAAAAATAAAGGCTAAAATTCTGATGTATAAACTCATATTTATCATGCTGGTGTTCCAAAACTTCTGCATGGGACTGATACTGAAGAAATCAGTACTTTGGATCATATGACTGATTTGAGCAAACTCACTCTGTCTGTTTTTGATTGAAGCAAGCTCCTCGTGCACGGCCTGGTCGGTGGACTTGGCGAAAGCTTCAGCCGTGGCACAGTAACTATGATGGACCAAGTAAGAGGCCACCATTCTGTGAACAAAGAGCAGAGCTCAATGCCTGTGTCCATGCAATACTGCAGCATTTAATAACATTTGACAGACTGTGCTTTAATACAAATAAAATACCCGGTAGAGGGTCATGTAATTCCCGACATCCATAAACAAATTGTACCATTTTTGTGCAACAGATTTGCGGGTGTTTTTCTGCTTACATCGCAACATTTTACCATAGATTAAAATGTATTTATTAAGAACAACACATTAATTTCAACAGTCTATTTTTAGATTAAAAAGGTGTGGAACAGCCAATAATCAATTTAGCTCCTGTTTTCTAACCGTTTCTCTTACATACAGAGACCTAATCAATAAGTGACAGGGAAATGTTCCTGAAATGCAAAACTTCATTACATTGACAATTATTTAGACAAAACAACCTGGTTTTAAATCAGCTTATTAAATGTCTTAATACATTTTAATGTATTAAATATTAACTGTTCGCTGTACAAGTCTACATATATTAGCTGTTACCATAGTTTGAATAATTGAATTAATATTAATGTTTATGTTACAGCCAGGACAACCTGTGCAGTTATACTAAAATGATGCACGCCTTCTGACCAATCAAATTCAAGCATTGAATGCATTGTGGTATAATATACATTCAAATGCAGTTTTTCAATTTAAAGATGCTTTTTTTTTTTTTTTTTATTGCCCAATTAGGTTTTCTAAGTGGTGTTGCAATACCAACACTACAAACTTGGCTGCTATTAAAAATGTGAACTGTAATAAAACCAACCTAATTTCAGTGGCTATACATTATAAAGAATTAAAAACAATGAAAGCCACCTACTTCTGAATCATTGCCTGCCACTCGCCCTCTCGCTCGCCAATAGGACAACGCTCAATCTGAGCCTGGATCTTGGTTCTCCACTCACGCATGTAGTCCTCTATGTCAAATACAAATGGATGCTGCCCAAAATTTGCGTCCACCACCTCTCCTGGGGTCTGAAGACCCACCGTCGGGTACAGGTTGGGCTGGAGATAGACAACATTTTATTGTTAAATAATTCCTCTGTTATCAGCAAGGTTATGGTGTTAAAAAAAAAAAAAAAAAAAAAAAATGCCTCTACATTAAATGGTTTCTGGGAAATAAAATGCATATGGTTCAATCACTTGGTTGTAAAAGATATAAGGAGAAATACAGAGAAATAACTAAAATGAAGCAACGGTTTTTCATGATCCAATAAAACGAAAGGTCACAGCAGAAAAGCCAACGCACTTTACAGCATAATCAGAGAAACATGAATGCTGAAGTTAGTCTGACTTTGTTTTCTCCTCAATGGCTGATTGTTTAGGCGCAAAAAGACATTTGTTTTGTAGTAAAAAGCCATGCAGTCCAACCATTTTATCAAAAGTCTCTTAAAACAATATGTCGAATGCGCAGGTTAACATACAAGTAATATTTACAACAGACACTACTATTCATGCCAACATTATGGATGAAAGAAAATATATATATATACAGCTAAACATTTTAAGAAAGAAAGATACTTACTGGTAAATCTGTAAAAGCTATACCTAGAAAAGAAAACAAAAACAAAAAACATTAATAAAATTAATGTAAAAGTTAATTTTTGTCACTAACAATTCCTACATAAAGTACAAACCATAGCATTAAATTCCAATAATGTTTTACAACCATGGCAAATGTATTTATTAAAGGACAAGATCTTATCCGTTCACTATTACGTTCAATGTTTTGGAAGGTCCATTAGACAAGTTCCTGTTTCACTTCCTGTGTACAGCTACTAGCAGTCGTTCCTCCACCAGTCTCTTTTTCTACTTATGTTTGAAGTTAATAAAACAAAACAAAAAAGGTTTGTTTTCTTTAAAGAAAAACACAAGAAACCACAAGGCACAAAATCTGTTCTAAAAAAAAAGAAAAAAGGCTTCCTGGAAACCTCTGACAGTTACAAAGCACTGACAATGAAGCATATTGTCAAAACATCTCTACACTAAGCTTCACCATATCAATGATTATTGGTTCTTTTTTTTTATTAGTTTTACTATAGAAGCAAGATTCTATCTGGACCATCACATTAACATAAAGAGAAGCGAATGATTGTCAAAGGCATATTGTTCATGGAAATTAATAAACACTGTTACAATTATCTTTATTAGAAATCTACAGGCTAAAAACCTAGACACATGCAATAATGTTTCTTGAGAGCCAGAAACATAATAGTACTTGTGAAGTGTCTTATTTTTATTTAAATTTCCTCATTAATTATCAGCGTGTTGGAAATTAATATACATGTTATAAAGGACAGTATACTTGCCATTATTTTGAGTCTTATAATTATAATAATTTGGGCACTGTCTGTGATTTAAATACTTAACATCTGCAAAGATATGTGTAAAATATATTATTTAACAGTATTAAGAAAAAAATGTTAAATGCTCTTGCAAAAATATTAGAAAATGGAAAGATTCTATACTGAATATTATTGTTGTATGATTGTGTTCATTATTTGGGATTTCTAAACATATAGACACTCAACTGGATAGCTGTTTTTGGGGTGCACACTGTGGTGAGGTGATAAACATTTGTTTATATATAAAAAAAATAAAAAAATAATAATAAAAAAAAAACCCACACCAATTGAGAAAATCAGCACGCCAAAGTGCTGATAGACAGAAGTGTGGAAAGAAGTTGATATACAGAATAGTGAATGTTAATACTCAGTAAGACACCACACAACCGGTCCTGTACCTAGACTGTGTCCGTTCTTTGTGTAAAAGCAGGTGTTGTTGATAAGGTTGACGCAGCAGCCAACGACGTCACCTGTGGTGAACGTAGGGCCGTACGGTTGCCCTGTGCCTGAAGAGCAGAAACTGTGCCCGTCATCTCCATGATAGCCATACGAGTGCTTGTCCCAGCCTGAGAAAACAAATGTAAAGTAATCAGCAAGAGCACATGCTGGGACAAAATTCACCTATTTTGCAGCATATAATTTTGACAAAAAAAATAATAAAAAAGGCACCCGGACACTAATTCTTGTGTGCCATCAGTTCCAGTGAATGTTCCTTCTGACCACAATCGTTTTTAGCGCTGCACTATGGACAGTAAAAAACGTCATTCATCATGGCTGTCTACTCACCGAAACGTCTGGATAGAACTGATATATTTGGCACGTTCACACACAAAAATAAAAAAACAAGATTATCAGGAATTGAGATGCACCCAATTATGGAAACGTGCCTACCAGGGAGTAGGAACGTGTGCAGTTAAAGTCTTATCTCTCAAGCAAGCCACAAATGATCCTCCCCGCCTGCCGGATATACCCTGGATGTCAGCGTAAAACACCGACATCACATATGAACATTACATAATTGTCCCTTTAAAGCGAAGAATGAGTTTCTATACAACACACCCTGACGGTCACAAAGCATTCACACATTCTGAACAGCATCAAGACGCCCACTGTCAAACATCACGAAGACAAACACACAAATGGACTAATGGCACCACAGAGAAAAAGAGAACGCTCAGGTGTCCATTTTATAGTAAAAAAAAAAAACAAAAAAAAAAAACAAAAAAAAAGTTTCCCAAGAAGTGAAATTTCCATAAAATTTGAATTCTTAAAATGTCATACTTAAGGACAGACATTAACGAAGAGCATTTCACATTCTTTCACATACCTACATAATACATTTGTGAAATAATGAAAAAAATGCATTTCAAAGTTGTTTTCAGCTGAGAGATTGACTTACCTACACTATATACACACAAAAGTTTTGGGACACCAGACTTTTCCAGCCATATGTGGCTCTTCCTCAAACAGTTACAACAAAGCTGGAGGCACACAATTCTGTTTGGATGTGAATTTTCCCTTCACCTGGACTAAGAGACCCTGTTCCAGCAGGACAATCCCACAAAAACCAGCTCCATGAAGATATGGTTTACATGAGTCAGAGTGGAAGCTCTTGAGTGGCCTGCTATGAAGCTCTGACCATATTGAACAACTCTGGGATGTATTGGAACGCTGACTGCACCCCCCTTGCCTTCTCACCCTACATCAGTACCTGATTTTACCAACCCGTTTGTGGCTGAATGAGCGCAGATCTCTATAAGCGCCCTCAAAAATCTAGCGAAATATCTTCGCAGAAGAGTGGCGCCACAGCAAATGGGGACTAAATGGAGATTGGGATGTTCAAAAACCACATACAAGTCTCATGGGCAGGTGTCCAAATTTTTGTCCATATAGTGCATGTCTCAGAAGCTATAAACGACGTGGTAGCTTAGTAGTTAAGGCATTAAGACTTTGGATCTGAAGGTCATGAGTTCAAATCACATCCACACCAAGATGGCACTTTGGCCCCCGAGCAAGGCCCTGTATCAATGAGATCATTTTAAGTTGCTCTGGATAGGGGGGGAAATCTGCCAAATGCTGTAAATGTCAATTTTAAATGAAATCATACATATACAGAAATCGTCGTCCTGAAACAGTGCTCAAAATGTATAATGGCATGCTGACTGAATACATCCAGGAATTCTATATATTTCATGCTTGCTTACAGGATCTTTGTGACTGACTGCATCTGTCACACAATGACAACACTGGCATCTGTCTTTGTTGTACTAGAGGAAGTGCACTGAGTCACATGCAGGAAACATAGAAATAAAAGCACAAGTTTTCAAGTAACATGTTCATTTCAAGCTTTTTGATTGTTTGTGTTTTCAGGTTGTTGACTATCCTCTACTTGTTCACCTACTGATAGCTAAAAGAGAGCTAACTTTATTATTTTACTCCTAACAAAAGGTCTGACCAATTTCCATCATTCAGTTGACCTATGTTTTATTGTATGTTATATGCAGCTAGATGTCAGTAAACTTTATGAAATTTACAACAGAGGAAATGCTGTGGCCAACACTTCACTTTACACTTCAATATTTGCCTCAAGACATAAGGAGGTAGCATATCAAGTCAAGAATGTGAGAAATAATTAGACATGCATCTTATTTCTTTGGCTTTTGTAAAAGCAAAGTGAGTAAAATTTGACTGCTGGGAACCAGACATGTCAGGACTTCACACAGGAACCTCTCCCAGTGATTTAGAACATTCATCGACTGGTCATTGTTCAACGTAGTCGCAGAAATGTTTGTGGAAACAGTAGGACAGAATAATGTGACCTTGCACTCATATAGGGGAAGATCGTCAGCAAAAATATTCTCAACCCATTACAAAAGTGTTTCAGAAATGTTAGTAATGTTGTATTATAAAGTGACATTTTATTGAATTTGGCCCTGGTAAAGGAGATCCGTAGCAGTTAGAAATGATTTTTTTTTAAATTATACTTTTTTTTTTAAGTATATTTTAACCTGTGACCTTCTAATCCAAAGCCCAATGCCTCAACCACTGAGCTACCACCTCCACTAATCAGAAAAATAAACAACATGTAAATCAACAAATTGTAGTTATCACCCTTTTTTACATAGATCCTTTTTATAAGTACGGCACAAAGTCTCGACACATTATTAATAGTCACACCTGCACTACTTTGCTCAGTCAATTGACAGATACAATCAGTAAATAACTTACATTTTCCCTCAGGCCACAACTTGCTGGAGTTTTCCAGTGGAACTATAATACCAATTTTGAATGAATGGAAACAATTTGGTATTCAAATTCTTATAGCTTGGGAATATTGGTAGTGGCAGGAAAAAAATCAAGACTGCAGTAGATTGTTTGGTGTTAATAAAAATAGTTTGATGACAAATGGTAAGGCACTACTGAGAATCTAGACATCTATTAAAGTCATAATTCTATGCCTATAATGAAATTGTCTGTGAAAATGGAGTGTAAGAGCAAGATTTTCTTTTTCCAAGCATCCCAGTTTATCCAAATGTGAAAGCATCTGTCTTTCCACTAAACTTAACATAAACACACATCTTGTTTTTCCTGTGTGATGCAGTCATTTATATTTATGGCATTTGGCAGAAAACTACCAACTTACCGTATTTTTCGGATTATAAGTCACTATTTTTTTCCCACGTTTTGAACCCCGCGGCTTAAACAACAAATCGGCTAATTTATGGATTTTTCCTGGGTTTTTCCCGGTTTTACAAACTTCAAGCCAAAAAACTGAGCGACATAACATTAGACCAATGAAATTTCCGAACGGAAACAAAAAAAAAATAAAAATTAAAAAAAAAAAAAAAATTAAAAAAATTAAAAAAAAAAAAACGCACCTCACCTGTGTCCTGAGCTGCACGGCATCGGGAGAAAAACGATGCCAAAAGATAAACTCCCGAGAGAAATTGTTGTGAAAGGAAGGAGGAAGACAGTGAACAATGACTTTCTTGGTAGGCTACTGTTCAGATACAAGCCGTTGTAACGTGTTGTATCAGGGTCAAGGGATAGCTCACTAACTCCAGTTGCAACAGAAATCATATAAGCACAGACAGGTTTCCAAAACTCGTGCTTTTTTATTTTTCTTGGCAACAGCGTTATGGGTTAGTCAAAGAAACTTAGAAATGAGCATCAGAAAATAATAAGGACATAATCCTCGGTCTTGCACACATGCAGTAATACCGGACAAAACCGGCGGCAGGCTATTCCCAAAATGCTGCTAAGCTCTTAAAGAAGCCACAACATATTTCACGTTACACCGTGTAACAGGCACTGTCTTTCGTTAAAGCCTGTGTAAAGTTCATTAGTTTCAGTGTAGACGGCTTATTTATGTTCAAAATAAAAATATTTGTAAAATTCAGTGGGTGCGCTTAATAGTCTGGAAATTACGGTAAATTCATCTAATTTATACAACTGGACAGGTGAAGGTTAAGGGCCTTGCTCAAGCACCCGGCAGCATGGTAGTGCAGAGATTTGAACGAATGATATTCCGATCAGACTTCACACATCTTAACCACTGAGCTAACACGTCAGCTCACAGACTGCTTTAGACAGACAATTTCCTCATCAAATCTAATTAAATAGTATATTTTTATTTTTTTTACCTGGAAGTCTGTTCATATTGACACCCTGGGCAGACAGACCAATCCCCATGTACCTGATATGAAAGAGAAAGAAAGAAAATTACATACACGAGGTTTATTTCTTTAAATATTCTGGATTGTGCTAAATAAATGTTGATCAGCTTATTTACCCATCTCGTCCTTTACTGATGATTTTCACCTCAAAGTAATAGACACCACAGGCAGCTGGAATAGGGTGAGTCGCACGAACAGATGCAGCGTCCTTAGGTGTCTTTCCATGCCCTGAAAATCAGATAAAATATACAATCAAAGCCCCAGTAAATGGATTGGGTTTAAAATCAATACAAGGTAATCCAATAAAATAGAAAACGTGTGATATTAAAATGTTCCTATAATACATTCAAATTCAAGACATAAAAAGACTACTTGCATAAAAAAGAATACAACTAATGAATCACTTTACAAATGATAAATAAACAGATATAATGTGGCTTTTTTAGTTGGTGACCTTTTGTGCCATTCAGAGATCAGCCAAGTTCAAACACCTGAAGGTCAACAGTTCGAATATAAGGTCAGTCATGTGGACATTAGACAACCAACAGGGAAACGGATTCCATCAAAAATGTACTGCTATGAAATCACCTAAAAAAAATCCATCTTCCAACTGATTCTGTGTGATTGCCACTGCCAGCCAGCAGTTACTGACTATGATATTCATGAACCAGACTTCCAATTCTCTCCATAAACCTAAAATAATGAAAATGCTTGTTTGCCTGTCTTTTTAATTCATTGGTTCTAGATGGGTAAACAGAAATGTTAATTATTTTATATGATAATTTCCTATATTCTAATTACATCGACAGATTGTGGTTCCTTGACCAAAGATGACTTGTTTCCATAAGAAATGTTAACATACATTATATATATATATATATATATATATATATATATATATTTGTAATGATAAACTCTACATTTCCACACCACATGTCTTGAGACAATCTTCCTTCTTCATTTACTGTTTTGATGTGCAAATAAGAGCGACTCAATTCAAATAATAACAATATATGTTTATGATGTCATTGTGCAAATCATAGCTACTTCTCTGAGCTAGCATTAGCTACTAGCCCCTTAAAAAGAGGCAACAACGTGCTTTAGTTTTGCACCCATATCATATCTCATTATCTCTACACTCTAAACCAGAGATGCCCAAACTTGGGCCCCATGCCATTTATGAGAAGAGAGTGGAAAATAGGGGTGCAACCGACACAGATCTTCATTTCTAACATTTTGTGCTTCATATTTCAGCTGTA
Source organism: Silurus meridionalis (assembly GCF_014805685.1). Taxonomy (NCBI): domain Eukaryota; kingdom Metazoa; phylum Chordata; class Actinopteri; order Siluriformes; family Siluridae; genus Silurus; species Silurus meridionalis. The sequence continues at coordinate 9,241,483 of NC_060889.1, forward strand.
CAATCTTGGCAGCACCTTCCTCTATAAGCAGGCTTTCAGTTTGATAAACCAAAACAAGTGTAAACTGAAAAGCAAACTAACTGACTCTAACCTACATAATATCCTGACTTTGTCAGCAAGTCAGCTACATCAAAAATTGGAAAAACTAAAAAAATTACCAGTTTCGTATCTCTTATTTATAAGATGCTATCTATAGAAGCCTTTCATTGTATTGCCTAAATGATTCTTTCTCATACCATCTCAGGGAGTTTTTCCTTGACACTGTCTCCAATATCTTGTTCATTAGGTACAAATTATAAACTTATATGGACTGATTTATAAATTTGAAAGTTATATTCGTAATCTATTTAATTCTGTAAAGCTACTTTGGGACAATGTCCATTGTTAAAACAGTTATACAAATACAAGTGAATTGAGTTATAGCTTGAATTGCTGTGTACAATAGAGTTCAGTGCCTAATATAATGGTATCTATTGTACTCTATTATAATGGGATTGTTTCTGTTTTCATTGTATTATCGTTTCATTCAACTAGAAAACTGAAAAGTTCGGGTCTTGTCATAAAAAGTATTATAAATATAAAATATGATATGTAATGTGTATGTATGTTTTTTTTTTTTTTTAGGTCCAGCAGTGAAATCCGACTATTAGGCCTTAAATTAGGGATGACTATTTTTTTTTCTTTTCTATTATATATACACACCACTGAAAATTCCCTGTTAAAGTGTGGTTACTAGAGTTACTAGCAAGTTCCTGTCAGCTGTGCCTGGTCTGATCTTACATCAACAAGGTCTTTCACCCTACAGTACCCCCTAATTACAGGATGTCTTTTGTTTTTTCACACCAACATGGGGAGGCTCTACAGACTGTTGGGTGTGAAAATCCCAGGAGATCAGCAGGTTCTGAAATAATTCAAGCAGCCCATTTGGTACCATTAACTGAACCTCTTGACCTCAAGTGTGATCCATTGCCTCATTCTTATGTTACACTCATAAGTAACCCAGAGACAAAGAGATTTGCCTTTCGAAAGCCAATAATGTTACACACATACATATGTATAAGTTTTCTCTCCTATAAATTATGTGTATGCATGTATGCATATTTGTGTTTGTATGAATATTTGTGCGAGTGTATATTAGATAGATAGATAGATAGATAGATAGATAGATAGATAGATAGACAGACACATACATACACACACACATACACTGCACTTGCTCAACAGCTTCTGCACATTTTTCATAGCCCACAGCCTTTATACTTAATTGTTGTACATATATTTACATATTTATTTGCACTTGTCAGTTTGCACAAATCTCCTATATGCAATTCTGGTAGATGCTCGACTGCATTTCGTCGCTGTGTTTCTGTACTTTGCAATGAAAACCGTATATATCTCTATACATATGTGTGTGTGTGTGTGTGTGTGTATATATGTCTACAGCACATCTCAATTCTGCACTAATTTGTGGGAAATTGTTGAACTTGTGGAACAAACAGGTCTGGAGCGAGATGTTCACCAGCACCATGTTCATTACTGCTGCTTTCTGACTACCAAGGAAATAAGCAGCATTATCGAGCAGGCCTTGGTGAGCTAATGCTATTAGCCTACAGGCTTCACTTAGCATATCCGACATGATTCTTATAGTCAAAAGATCTGACACGTTCATTTAACATGGCTAACTCTAATAAACGTATCGGACTATTTCAACAACCGCGCACAATTTCAGGATTTCGATGGTTTGGCTAGCTATCAAACTGCAAAACAGGTTAGCTAAAAATACACCTTAATTTATCTAAACGCTACTTCCGGGTTTCAGTAAGAAAGAGACCTCTGATGTAATTTTTCTCTACCCGTTTTGCGTAAGATCCAGTGTTCTGATTGGCTAAGCGAAAAGCCTCGTCAACTATTAACCCACGTAACATGGACGGGTTTAGCCAATGAGCTGCCAAATATTAGAAATAAGGCGGGGTTTTCCCGGAATACGGGTGTACAAAAACATCTTGCTAGTTCTAAAAATAAAAAAAAAACTTGGGCTGTCGAAAACTAGCCACTGTCGTAGCAATTAAATCGTTAACTGATTAAACAAATGGGGGATCGCGAAAATAAGACTTAAAACTAATGTACGCTTGAATATTTGTAGATATCCCATCATTTAACAAAGCTGTCAAACGTGTAGAGATAGCATTATACCGTGACGCGCGTACAATAAGTGCTAAAAGTAATCGCGGCTGATTTCTGCCCCTTTTGGTAAATAACAGATGGTAAAGACATTTATTTAGCTATTCTAACTCATAACTGATTACTGTGAATAACATGTAGAGCTCCCAGCTGTCTCCGTATACAGTACATGCAGTGGGGGTTAGCTAGCTTTGTTTGCTAATCAGCCCGGTTACCTTTATAATGCACCCGTAGGTTGTTCTGTGAAAGGCCGATATAGCTGAATTTGTCCTTCGGGCTCCAGGATCTGGGGAGCGGAGTTTCTTGTTCGTTGACGGCCGGGTAAAGGCGTCTGAGCCTCTGGTTGAGCTCTTTTTCTTGCTCGTTTAGAGCGGAGTCTCCGTGAACAACAACCGACATCAGAAAGCCGCAGCCCGATGACGGTCCGGACATTGCGATCGGATTCGTCCCTCTAATATTCACAGCTAACCAGCTACTTCTAGCTGGACAGCCCTCTGGAAGACTCCAGCGATGTCCTCTATATGATGTCACAAAACGCCAACTGATCCTGTTTTTTTTTTTTTTTTTTTTCGCTTTTTATCGAAGGGGGTTTAGCTAGCTGGCTAGCTTTTTCGAGATCAAGGCACAAACAGCTCTCCTACTAGAAGACTAGGTTAGTGAAGCGAAGACGATGCACAAAGGTGAACAAACGAAACCCCCCAAACCACGATCTCCCGCTATCTCTATCTACAATATAATTCCGAGACATCGACAGAAGAAGTCCGATCTTTTGTTTGTTGTTGGTGAGAAATGCGGCGATCTGATTGGCTGAGGCGGAGTCCAGTCACACTTCTCCAGGAGTTGATGCATGCCCAGACACACACACACACACACACACAACCTATCAATAACATGTCCTCTGTGCACCTTGTGCCACAGCATGAGCTTACATGGAAACACAATCACTTAATCACTTATTTTAGGAACGTCTCAGCTAAATAGATCTTTCATCTTAGTCATGAGCATATTAACAGATATGTACAGAGCTACAACAAGGCACATGGTGGACAGGATTATCCTGAATCTTGCTCTGCTTATGAAACTGTCCAATGTACCAATTGGGTTTTTTTCTTGAAATTTTGTGCAGTGCCAATATGTAACCTGTTTATAAACTAACAGGGACATTTGGGTTGAACTGTTTGTAGCATGCCAGCAACAGTGATATGGCATTTTACAGGGTGTTGAGGCTGATAGGTTCAGTTGTGCTTAGCTTATAGAACAGGTCCAGTAAACTCCATTTCTCAGTTAAAGAGGAACAAATTAGCATGTTTAAACATGAAGGTGATAGTGACAAGAGACAATATTTTGTTTGTTTTTTTGGCCACTTTGCAGAATTAAAGAGGCCGAACGAAGCCACTCACGAGCAGTGAGAATTGGAATTCACCATAAGGAGATGAGCCAAGCTGTAAAACTGTGATTAAACTCTAGCAAAGTGATAAGGTTTGTGCAGAAAGAAAGAACAGATCTGCTCATGACCTAAAACATGCAAGCTTATTCGTTCAGGCGCATAGGAGCTATTGGTACGGTTTGGGCGGCAGAATGAATGCTAGTAGCGTGGCATTTTACAGAGAATGCATCCAATCTAATTGCGAGAAACTTTATCATTGAGCAAGAACATGACATCGAACACTGCCAACAGAGCAAAGTGCTTCATCAGGTTAGAAAGTGGTTATAGGGGTTATAGAGAGGCCATGACAATCACCAGACATTAACCATAGTAAACATGAATTTCACCTCTTGAAAAGGAGACTAAAGGGAGAACCCCCCAGAAGCAAACAACATATGAATAAAGCTACAAGTACGAGCCTGAAAAAGAAACACAAACTAAGAAAGCGGTTTGGTGTTGTAAAGGTGAAGCAGGTGTTGTAGGCAAGGGATATGCAATCAAATAGTAAGTGTTGTTTACTTTGATACTATTTGTTCCAATACTTTTGCTTACCAAAGTATTGTCTGGTCAGAAAACCAAAGGTGCCAGATACTAAGTTGTTTAACATAAGGAAATCTTCTTCCATTAGGGGTCACCACAGCAGATCATCTTTCTCCATACCCCCTTGTCCTCTACATCTGCCTCTTTCAAACCAACTACCTGCATGTGTTCCCTCATCACATCTATAAACCTCCTTCTTGGCCTTCCTCTTTTCCTTCTTCCTGGTGGCCTAATACCTAGCATTTTCCTACCAATATACCCCATGTCCGTCCTTTCCACATGTCCAAACCATTTCAATCTTTCCTCTCTCACCTTGTCTCCAACATTCGCTGTTCTTTTATTAACTTATTTTTAATCTTGTTCATCGTCGTCACTCCTAATCAGAATCTCAACATCTTCAGCTCTGCTACCTCCAGCTCCACCTCCTGTCTTTTACTCAATGCCACTGTCTTTAAACCATACAACATCGCAGGAACCACCACAATCCTATAAACGTTCCCTTTCACTCATGCAGATACTCTTCTATCACAAATCACTCCTTCCACTCTTCTTCACCCACTCCACCCTACCTGCACGCTTTTCTTCACTTCTCTAACACACTGTCCATTACTTTGCACTGCTGACCCCAGGTACTTAAACTTATCCACCTTCACCACCTCTTCTCTGCAACTGCACCACTCCACTGCCCTCCCTCTCATTCACACACATGTACTCTGTCTTACCCCTACTGACTTTCATTCCCCTTCTCTCCAGCACACACCTCCACCTCCTTTTCTCCACCTGCTCCATACTCTCACTACAAATCACAATATCATCCGCAAACATCATAGTTTATGGATACTTGTGTCTGACCTCATCAGTCAACATGTCCATCACCACTGCAAACAGGAAAGGACTCAGAGCCGACCCTTGATGCAGTCTCACTTCCACCTTAATCCAGTCTGTCGTTCCTACTGCACACTTCTCTGCTGTCACACTGTCCTCATACATGTCCTGCACCACCCTCAAATACTTCTCCTACACACCTGACTTCCTCATACAATACCACAACTCCTCTCTCAGCACCCTGTCATACACTTTCTCTAAATCCATAAACAAACAATGCAACTCCTTCTGACCTTCTCTATACTTCTCCATCAATATTCTCAAAGCAAATATTGCGTCCGTAATTTAACATAAGGAAATGAAAGCTGAAATTCTGACATACTGTGTAATATTAAACTGTAATCTAAAAATAAATGTCAAGTGTAAAGCAAAAAACCAAATGAATTGGCTATTGCTGTTCCAATACTTTTGGAGGAGACTACGTGTCTCTCTAGATTGATACTTATGATACTTAAGTTGAACTCATGTATGTTATGTGAGAAGTTAAAAGTGTCAGCTCTCTCTTTTTTTACATTTTATAATCAAATAATGAGACATTGAAGTGTGCAGCTTGTAGGCCTAAATGAAATCAAACCCATCTCATTTATGTATTTGCATATTTTATACTCCCACAAACAAGCCAAAAAATCTATATTGAAGGCTAGAGAAAATGGTGACCACCAGTGGTTACAATGCCATATTTTGAGGACCTCAAATGAAATTATTAATGAAATTAGTGCTATATATTCCACAATCAACATAAGAAGGAAAGACATCCCACAGACGAACTACTGTTGTACCAAAAATTCATGAACATTTATTATGAAGACTATAATAGAAGCTCTCTGAGCTCTGGGAAATGTTCCGCTGGAAAATCTTGGGTCCTTCCAGTCATATGGATGTTACTTTGACACATAGCAGCTATCGAAACATTGCAGGTTAAGTACACCCTTTCCTGGTAACAGTATTACAAAATGACAGTGGGGATATTGATTGGCCCCCAAATTTCCCAGATGTCACTTTAAATGAGCATATGTGGGATATGTTGGAAAAAACAAGTCAGTTTCATGGAGTCCCCACATTTCATCTAAAAAAAGAACTTAAACAATCTAATGCTAATATCTTGATGCCAGACACCACAGTACACCTTCAGATGTCTTCTTGAGTCCAGCCTTGATGGGTTTTCATTGTTTTTGAGCTTGTTTCCATTTAACATCATGGTGTACATGCAGTATATTGGTAGATCAGTAAAGTATAGAATATACCAGGGCAGGATGTGCTGGTAGGGAAAATGATCCATTATTCTTATGAAAAGGATAGCATACTATACCACTTTTTGAATTAGTTTATTAATATTTCAAATTATCTGCAGTATTAATTGCATTTGCTATACACGTTGTGTATGAGCGATAACTATAGTGATGATAAATAAAGTAAATGTAGAGCTGTAAACTGCTCTGTCAACAACTGTTAAAATCATGTTCATGTTTGAGAATTCAACAATACAGTGGTATAAAAATATATACATTCTAGAGGTTAACTTCATAGTTAGAAAATATATTCTAAAATAAAACTATATTCTCTATGATTCACACATTTATATGTTCAGTCATTTTTAACTAATAACTGATTTTCAAAGACCTGTCAATCTGCTGTCATATCCAAAGTGTGCTGCAATTGCTTAGAAGGTATCCAGGTTCTGATCCTTAAGGTGGCATACAGTCCCAAAACTCATGGCACATACACCGACAAATCCCATATACCATTATCATGAAAAGACTGGCAGGCACTAGACTGATCAGCAAAACTCCCAGAATGGTCTTCTTCATTATAAGTAAGTAAACACCAGTTGGCAAAGAGCTGAAGTACAAAATCCCCAGGACCCACACCAAAACTCTGGCCAAGGCTTGGCAGAGCAACATCATACAGTTCCACACTGTGCAGTGGTGCATCATTGAGGCCATAGAGTCCAGGCTGGAGGAGTGATGATCTGCTGAAATGGCATGCTCTTGTGCTGGTTCCATAATGGTGATGACCACGTAGTTGGAGCATAATGATGAAGGCGTTGCCAATGCTGAGTGACCTACAAGAGAATTTAGGCGCCCTGGATTGAGTAAAATCTCACCCTGGCTCCCCTTTACATTTAGATATTCGTTTTGGAGGGACAGCACAGTCAACAAGTTGTAGTCGTCTGGTAGACTGCCACAAGCTTCTCTTGGTAGTCCAGTAACGCAGCGGCAGAAAGGGCAGACCACTGAGTTTGGGGGTGACTCACCCAGATTGAGGATTTTTGCCAGGCATTTAGAGCACAAACGATGCTGGCAGTCAAGTATTTTGGGTCGCCTACTGGACAGATTATAAACACAATAGCAAATTTTACACTCCAGCTCCTCAGTGCTGAAACCATCCACCACTTCCTCTGATAGTTGACTAATCATCCTTCACTGGTCATATCGCTCTTGCATTAAAGAAGAAAAGGCTTGTAAACATGGTCTCAAGGTAGCTAGTATGCTACATCTATGACAGGCAGACAGGCTGTCCCGAAACTTTCACCAGCTCAGGATCACATGCAAAATTGAGAGTTTTTTCATACTGTAGTTTAAAGTAGGGAAAGTTTCAAGCTCTGTATGAGCTGGGGAGGGAGGCTGTCACAATTACTGTTAACACAGCACTAGAGAACAAACACAGAAGCAACAAAGCAGGCTCTGTAAAACCAGGCCTGGCATTTTCTCGCTAGGTCTTTTGTTGTCTGCAAATTTCAGTCCAATTAGGGTCATTCTGGTACACTATTAATACTGCTGTGATCTGCTTCCTTCAGTCCATCCTGCTTTGTTGTAAATATTTCATTATGTCCCATGTTGCATAATTATGACCCAAAGTCTAAGTGAGAAATATATATATTTTTCATTTAGAATAGTGCAGGAGTCTACAATGAAAACTGCCCTAGATGTTTAGCCAAATTGCAATTTGCTATAAAAAAAAAAAGGGTCATGTCTCTCTTGTTTTGTTTTCTCTGCTCAACTGGAAGACATTTTTTTAGCATGCATGATGGTTTTTTTAATTATAGCTGTAAGCATTAAAAATCCAAAAAAAAAAAATCCAAAAAGTTTATACAAACAAAGCCAAATTTTCAATAAAAAACAACAACAAAAAGACAATTCAGTCTAAATAAGCAATGGATAAAAATTTACTGTAATATGTATCACCTGAAAGTGTAAGTCAGTGTTTTTAAACCTTACAAATTTTACTAATGACTGTAAATCAGCAATTGTGTACTGATTGTAGGCATTTTGAGTGTATTGTTCCTTAGTGTCCCAGTATACATTTATATATTTATATACAATGAACAGACATAACTTTATGACCACCTGGCTAATATTGTGTTGGTCCCCTTATTGCTGCCCAAACAGTCCTGAATGGTCAAGCATTAACAGTATTTACTTCTCCATCAATTTGAGCTACAAAAGCTTGTCTGTTGGATCGGAACACACAGGCCAGCCTTCGCTCCCCATGTGCATCAATGAGCCTTGGCCGCCCATGACCATGTCGCCAGTTCACAACTGTTCCTTCCTTAGACCACTTTTGATAGATACTGACCACTGCAGACCAGGAACATCCCACAAAAGCTGCAGTTTTGGAGATGCTCTGACCCAGTCATCTAGCCATCACAATTTGGTCCTTGTCAAACTCGCTTAAATCCTTATACTTGCTTATTTTTCCTGTTTCTAACACATTAACTTTGAAGACAAACTGTTCACTTGCATTAAAACTACTGACAGGTGAAGTAAATAATTTTAAAGATCTGGCTTAAGTAGTAGTACATGTTATGGGGTTGATTTATTAGGAAGCTTTGTGTTGAAAGCCAAAAAATGTATTTTTATTTGTATAGAGATTTTAACAATAAACATTGTCTTAAAGCAGCTTTACACAGATAATGCGGTGATATAAAGAACTTTCTTATTCATTTTTATGTGTAAGTTTGTCCCTGATGAGTGAGCTGGTGGCGACTGTTTCAAGGAAAAACTCCCCGAGATGGCATAGTAAGAACCCTTGAGAGGAACCAGATTCAAGAGGGAACCCATCCTCATAGGGGTGGCACCAAATGTCTATTTATTACAGCTAAACAATGTTGAGGTGTGCAATGATGGTGATCAATTCAATTCAATTCAATTCATTTTTATTTGTATAGCGCTTTTAACAATGAACATTGTCTCAAAGCAGCTTTACACAGATAATGTGGTGATTAAACATAAATATGTTCTTTGTAATCAGATGCCAACTGTGATCCAGTGTCAGTGTAGCAGACTGTTGACATAAACTACAGTCCGAATCAAAATCCATATCCTCAAAGCTCCTGTTCTTACACCATAATTTCATGAATCCCCAGGCCATTGATGAGAAACCATCCCCAGCTGCACAGAGTGGCCTCCAAACGAAGAAAACACCATCCAGACGCAGGTCAGAACTAAGCAGGCAGATCCGAGGATAGGAGAGGGTCAGAAATAGTGGTCACTGGAACCTCTGGAGCATGTTTAACTTGACACAGAGAGAGAGAGAGAGAGAGAGAGAGAGAGAGAGAAAGAAGATGGATTATTAAGTATCCTTATTGTTGTATGAAAGTTAAGAACACTGTGCACTTGGGGACTCCAGCAAGACTCGCTATGGGATCTCTAGGAAAAGAGACGCCACCACACCACCGTCAATAAACCTGAGTGAACATGTGAGAGTGAGAGGATGACAGCAAACAAATATCCCAGTTCACCAAACACTCTATATCCATGATCCATCCAGATCTGCGCCTTTACCTAAGAAAAAAATCTACTGATAAAAGGCTTGACTTAATAAATATGTTTTTAGCTTCGACTTTGAGACTGTGTCTGAGTTGCGAACACTAACTGGAAGGCTGTTTCATAACTATGGGACAGGCTTTATAAGAGAAAGATCTGCCCCCTGCTGTAGTCTTCATTATTTGAGGTACCAACAAATAGCCTGCACCTTTTGATCTAAGTAGGCGTGGGTAATCATAATGGTAAAGAAGTTAATTTAGATACTTTGGCGTGAGACTGTTAAGTGCTTTATATGTCAGTAGTAGTATTTTATAATCAATTGTATAATATGTGCAATGCGATTTAATTAGAAGCCAGTGTAGACTGATTAAAGCAGGGGTGAGATTCATTTTTTTTAGAACTAGTAAGGACCCTTGCTGCTGAATTCGAACCTAACTGAAGCTTATTTATGCACTTACTTCAACACCCAGACAGTAAAGCATTACAGGAGTCTAATCTCAATGTAAAAAAAAGCCTGAACTAGTTTTTCTGCATCCTGTAATGACATCATGTTTCTAGTTTTAACAATATTTCTAAGGTGAAAGAAGGCGATCCTCTAATGTATTTTACACCCTACTCAACATTTCTAAGCTGATCTCACTCATCTGGCTTTGCTGAAATATACAAGGGTGTATCATCAGCATAGCAATGGAAGCGAATACCATGTTTATGTTTAATTTCAACCAGAGCAGCATACACAAAGAGAAAAGCAGTAGGCCTAAGACAGATCCTTGCAGAACACCAAACTCTTTAAATGTGGAGAACTTACCATTTACGTCAACAAACTGATAGCAATGAGTCAGATAAGACCTAAGCCAGGAGAGAGCTCTCCCTTTATTCCAACAACATTCTCTAGTCTAGCAAGGAGGATAGTATGATCAATGGTGTCAAAAGCTGCACTAAGATCGATCAAAACAAAGAAAGAGACACAATCAGAGGCCAATAACAGGTCATTTACCACCTTAACTAGCGTTGTCTCTGTGCTATGATGAGGCCCAAATCCTGACTAATATATTTCAAATATTTTATTCCTAATAGATTTAAGTGTCACGCTTTGATCAAGATTCGGAAACCAGAATACGAATAGGACGTTTATTAGCCTTGGGAAACAAACAGAAGCTGGGAAGCAGCATGTACCGGAAAACGGGGGTGTAGATTGGATACAGGTAAAGGTGATTAGTATGAAGGCGAGGCGCTGTGGTTCCCTGACATTTAGCATAACTGCTGTGCTACAATCTTTTTTAAAATCTTGGAGATAAAGGGGTTTAATATTGGCCTATATTTGATCAGCTGACAAGGGTCAAGGTCCGGCTATTAGGGGGTTGATAACCTCCAGTTTGAAGGATTTAGACACATAACCTGTGCTGATGGAAAAGTTTATTCTTTTTAGAACAGGTTCAATTAATTTTGGAACTAACTGTTTGAAGAAACTTTTAGGCAAGGGATTGGGAATACAAGTTGATGATTGTGATGAAATAAATAAAATTGTCATTCTCTTGGATAGCAGTAAAACTTTGTAATTGATTGTCTGTTATAATTACAGGGCTATCTACAGGGTTATTTATAAAATAGTTTGGATTTATATTAATCATCTGGATTTTTTGCCTGATGTTTTCAACTTTATTATTAAAGAAGTTCATAAAATCATTACTACCTATTGATGGTTTGCATGAAAGATTGTAGCCTGGCCTGATGAATCATGTGTTTCTTTAACATCATGTGGATGGCACAAGAATGCACTATGGAAAGAAGCAGGCCAGTAGAGAGAGAGAGAGAGTGATGCTCTGAACCATGTTCTTTTGGGAAACCTTGGGTCCTAGCATTAATCTGCTTTGACCATCAGGGCCAGCAAAGCCTTCTCTGCTGGCCTAAAATCTATCAGAATCACAGACTTACGTTTTAATATATTTTTGTCCATGAATATGTATTAAATTATTCTCAATAGTCTATTCTCATCATTCAAAACGTTTCTCTTGGGTGTGAAATGCCACTGAGTGTCTGTATACGTTAAAGTTTTATCCAATCAGATTTTAACCATCACAACATGTATTGCTGTAAGGCGCTAAGTCAGCGCCTGCAGACTTTTTAAAAATTATTATCATAAACTCCATTTCGCTTGAAGCTGTTGCTTTAATCAATCGGACTGGACACTCTGAGGCATCCATATAAACACATCAGCATTTTTATGCCCATTGATTTGATGATCAGAGAACTCGCTTGTCAGAGCTCACAACCCACATCTGCTGCAAACTGCACAAGCTCAAATATAAGCGTTTTTTCATTCCACAATGGCTGACAGAGGAGAAGAAATTGATTTGGTCACAGATATATATTTACAAGGACATTTATAAGAACATTGTGAGGAAAGGTCGGCCAAAAAGGTCGGTATTTTTCTTTGCACAAAAACACACAATTTGCCTTAATTTCAAATCCCCAGGAAAACCATAATGCACAGAAAAATGCATGGAAAATGCATGTTATGAGGTTAATATTGATGCTTCTGCTAGAGATGATGTATGCAGTGAAAGGAGTCTGCTAAATTGTGTTCATTGGGTTATTGCATTAGTAATGCCATTCATTCTTACTGCATGAGACACCTGTCTATGATGCAGCCCTATTTTATATTGTGTTTCTGTATAATATGGATGCTTTTTATAGCTGTGGCATTATAACAATGGTATTAAGAGTTGGAGTGATTCAGGTAGGACACTGTATGCTTAGGTAAAATGCCTGGGCTATACCATCTTTGGATAATGTGGCCTGCTACAAGGCACCTATTTTTGGTTTGACGGATATGACATAAAATTAAATGATAACGGTGCTGGTCTCTAATTTCCCAGATCCCTACCCAATCAAGCATTTGTGGAAAATGCAGGACAAACAACTGTAAATAAACAACGCTATAGAAGTCACAGCTTACATATTACACAAGGTGAAATATCTGCTCGATATCAGATACCACAGGACACCTTCAGAGGTCTTGTGGCGTCCGAACCTCGATGGTTCAGAGACGTTTTTGTTGGCAAAATATTATGCAGGTGATTTGAATGGTTTGGCTAATATGCACTAATATGTTTATTAACGTGGAAGACATGGAGACTGAATAAACAGCCTTAATGTTATATGTTCATCACTATATTTCTTTGAGAACCTTGTTCTCCGAGGCATGTAGAACCTGGAGCACGAACCCAAATACAAGTGCAAGTGGGAGAGTCTCTGAATGACGTCAGCGGCGGAACAACAACAACAAAGCCGCGGACAGCTGTCGCTGGGAGCACGCGCTCGCGGGGAGGAGCGCGAACTTCAGTCACGGAGCGCGATGGCGGAGAGAGCGGAGCAGGAGGCGACACAAGCGCAGCGACCCTCATCGATAACCCCGCCGCCCCATCCGCCGCAGCCGCCGCCGCCTCCGACAACCGCTCTGGCGAGCTGGAAAGGGCCGATGAAGACATGCGCCACCTTCGCAGCGACGAACGTCGCGTTTTGGTGAGAGCCGTGACGCAGCTGTTTTTCCTCCCACGTGAGATTTAAAAAAATACATATTGTTAGCGTATGTTGCGTATGTAGCGTATGTTGTTAGCAGAATCCGCACTGCTCAGACGTGTGTCAAATGCTGATTTCAAGTGCGTGCTTTTCAATGAAATACATGTATATGTGTCTCATAGATCTATGCATAGATCCAACCTTCAGGCCTGTCTGTAGCTGCATTAGTGTTTCTCCATGTCATGCTACTGAGCTTAAACATATGTATTTAGACAGTCATTTCCTTTAAAATGCAAGACTTTACTTGAGCATGCAGTGCTGGTCAGAAAGCCAAGTCAGAGATCTTGTATTTTTTCTGCCTTCCTTTGTATAATGAGTGTAAATCAGATTAACCTTGGCGTTTCCTTGTGCATTATGAATAGTTCATATTCAAAAAGGAGCTTCATTCAAATCTGCTCAACCTATTGGGTGACCTATTGAATTTATACCAAATATATTGCACATGGCATTTCTGCATATAAGTAAGATATGGCCTGAATAGAAAGAACATTGAAGATTGTTTATTTTGGCCCGAGCAGAACAGGACAAACAGGCACGAAGTAGTGTATCCAACATTTCATACCTTAAAGGGCTTTAGATATTTCATGCTTGAAATGCATTTAACTTTGCTCTTCCTGCCTAATGAGTTAACTGGAAAAATTTTTTTTTGTTTTTCCCCTTATTCAGGTTTGTGTCCTTTAGTCCATTCCGGGTGGTTTGTCTTCTCTGCTTGTGTCTGCTTCTATTGCTGCTGGTACAGTTGATGAGGGATGTGGTACATTCCAGGTCAAGAGGTGTGCATTACCGTATTATACAGTTACTAATTGAGAATACTTTTCTAATGTGTAACAATGTAACAATGTATATATATATATATATATATATATATATATATATATATATATATATATGAATGTCATATAAAACAAGTGCTGCATTATTACCTGACCAATACTGGATCAATACAGAGTAATTAATAAAAGTTGCATAATTACAATACTAAGTATGGTTACAATACTAAGTAAGGTCATTTATGAGGGCAGCTGAAAGTGCAAATCTCATCCTTGAATGCAAAGGTTCGCCTGAATAGGTCATTGGTTTATTATGGGTTAAATGCAATATATATATATATATATATATATATATATATATATATATATATATATATATATATATACAATTATATTTGTATATTATTCAAAGCACTTTTGTACATCATTCCGGATACGGGCGTCTGCTAAATGTAAATGTATTCATTCAAAATGTTGCGGTATTTATCTTTTTTTCAATGTACATACTGCTAACTTGGTATATTTACAGACTGAACCTAACATCTTGTTCATCTTTTCCCTATTAGGGTCCAGTTTATGGCGAAGTATGACAGGCAGGTATGTTTAAACTAAGAGTGATTTGCATTACTGTAAAATTAGCAATGTTTTCTTTTCCAGTGCTTTACCTTTCCGGTTTTTCTTCTGTTTATGGAATATGCAACCAGCTGATTGACCAGTAGATGGCACTTCATCACCTAAATTGCATTATTGGTAATAGGCAGCAAGCCATAAGGTCAGCCATGTAAACTTATGACATATGCGTATAAAACCCATGATGCTGTTGTGGGTGCTTGAGTTGTTTCCGGGAAGATTCTTACACCACACTTAATAACCACACAACCCATTAACATCCATGCTTTTTATAGACATGTTACACTGGTGCTCTAATGCTAGTTTCATTATGCTTATATTGCACGAGTCCCAAGCCAACAGGTGTGAAGGTACTTTGACACATGTAAATGCCAATTAAAAATCAAGATGATTTAAAAATAAACAGATCGACAAAAGATTAAACTGAACCAAAGAGAAGCAGACATTAAAGTAAATATTAGGCGTGACTTATTTGTATTTGTGGGATTGTAGTTTTCTAGTGTTACAGTTTGTAGGTTGCTCCTAGTAGCTTGTCATGGATCTGGGTTAAGACTTATTAGTGTAGAGGGTGCTGGCATATACACATCAGAAGTAATTCGGATTAGCGGTTTATTACTTTTTATTCATTTCCGTAAAGACTTTCCATACCTGTATCTTAATGTAAATCCAAAGTGAACCTGGTAACATTCTTTCGGTTAATTTTGTCTCATTTCCAACATCACTAGCTAACCCCTTATATTGATGCGTGTGAGCACGACTGAGCAAGCAACCATGCTATCCAAACATCTCTATAATCCACCTACACACACACACACACACACACACACACACACACACATGCATGGGCTTAAAAGGACGCATAAGTTGATTAAGATATTTGATTAAGAGAAGGCTTGATGAATTGATCGAATTCTGTTAATGGTAAGCCTTGAGTTCCCTATTATGTATGATCCTGCTCCATACTGTAGACCTTCACACTGACCACTCTTGCCCTGTGATTTGTTTATGGACTTGCAGTAAAAACAAGTCTGGTTACACCATTGTATTGCACTGGTGGGATGCCAGTGTAGTAATCCTCAGCGCAGTGTTTATGTATCTGTTAAAGCTAAGCTTTAGCACAGCTGTTCTATTGCTTCAGGCTTCCTGCTGTTTATCCAGACAACTGTTGAGCTCAGTCAGGGCTCAATCTGGTGTCCTCACTTCTAATAGTTCCCCCAAAAGATCCTATTCCTAATCAAGTCCAACATGTGTGTGTGTTGTATCCAAAGTTCAACACAAGAATACAATTTTGATCGATTTTTACATATCTACATAATATGTCTGTGATTTGTGGGTAAAGGACATAATATAAAAAACACTCATTAAACATACATATGACTATTATGTTGTATGACCAAGTTGAAAAATTTAGAAAAAAAAGCTTTTGGCATTTTGGTGTTTTTGTCTGTTTCATGGCAAGTAAAAAGAACATTAGGCATGATCTTGGAGAAGCAAATTTTACCGCTCACCACTCTGGGAGGGTTATAAGGCCATCCAAACAATTACAAATTCATATTTCTACAGAGTGTTTACAAGACAGTTCAAATCTTTACAGGAATGTATGTTTTTGCAAGTACAGTTTTAAAGTCAGACTATTAACTGCTCAGAGATATAAAAATATAATATATAAAAATAAATAAAACACAAGAGCTACATTATGTGACCTTTAATGGAAAAGTGGTTAGAAAAAGAACCTTCTCTCAAAAAAGAACATAGCAACATTATTTCGGTCTGCCAAATTTCATCTGAACAAACCACGAAACCTCTGGACTGCTGAGACTAGGGCGGTCATCATGCACAGCATCATGCTTGACAAACACTGAACACAGAGTATCATTACAAACACCTCTAACCAACTGTTAAGCATGGTGGTAGAAGTGTGATAATTTTTGCTTGTCATTGAAACAGTGATTAACTTCAATGTTTTCCAGAATATTTTTAAGACAAATATGAGGCCATCTGTCAAGCAGCTTAAGCTGAAATTGGGCCATGCACATGGATAACAAGCATAACAGCAAAGCAACATTTAAATGACAATCCAGATTCTAGTAATTTAATATGCAAATCATTATTTTTAATAGTAAATCCAATTGAAATAAAACGTGAAATACATGTCATGTAAAGTGCAAAACCATTTTAAAACATGACCCTGATACAGGTTCTGGGTATTCTCAAAGACCTAGAAGACAAGCTAGAATAAAAAAAAGCTAATGAGACAGTAGCTATATTAATTTCATTACATGTGTGATACATTTATTTACATTTCATTCACATTTATTTACATTTTCTGTCCAGTTATTGTGCAAGTGCTTATTAGCCTCATATACACTGTAATAATCGTATATCAAGATGATTATGAGACTAGTTATCTACAAAAACTTTATTCAGCAAATCTATAACAGCGCAAGTTAATTGGGTAGTTGTAATAGTAGTATATCAATAATCTTGTCTTTGATGGTGGCTGGCTTTGTCTTTCTTTTTTTTTTTCTTTGTTTCTTTCTTTCTTTGTTTCTTTCTTTCTTTGTTTCTTTGTTTCTTTTGTTTTTTCTTTCTTTCTTTCTTTCTTTCTTTCTTTCTTTCTTTCTTTCTTTCTTTCTTTCTTTCTTTCTTTCTTTCGTTTTTTCTTTTCGTTCTTTAGCAAGTACTAGAGGAAAATCAGTAAAAATGGAAAAACTGCAATACCTTGCAGCCCCCTCTGTTGGCCAAAGCAGTAATGACACAATTACCATAAACCTTTCCTGTAATTAACTCTTACTTATAAGAATATGTTTAAATTGTGTTTTTTTTTTTTTTAATTCACAGCAAAAATCAAGGACATTTCTGGGGACAGCTCTAGTTGGCTACAAGGTTTTGTAAGATTTACCTGCAACTAAAATAAATATTACTCCTTAAATGTATCTACCTAATAAATCTATTCATCTTTATAATCACACGTGTTGTTTATATTTTAACAAGGTTACAATTGTACTGGTATAGAATTAGAGCAACATTGTCTGGTTCGATGGATCATCTAATACCAGCAATGAAATTTACAAAGAACTGTACACAGTTTCACACTGATGATTTGTGGTTCTCAAAGAGGGTGCAAGAGGCATAATCAGGGAGTCGATTTTTTTATTATTTTTGGTACCATTGTAGAAATCAATATAATATAAGTAATATAATATAGGTAATATATGTAAAGTTATTATGTGTAATATTATATTTAATGCTTGTATAGACAGCTGATTTGACAGTCATGTGGACTGAAAACGTTTAATAGTAAATCATGAACAGCAAATAAATAATGTCAGTTTAGACCCTAATGTGCAACGGTATGCATTCGTATCGAAATCTTTCGGTACAGGGGTTTAATACAATCCTTTTTATGTCTGAATCCTAGGTAAAATCCTGAGTTTCCTCAGGAACGTATTAAATTGCGGTTCGCAAGTTAGTTTAGACACCGCTTCGCACTTTGAGTGCATTTAAAAAAAAAATAAATACCAGGGGTATAAAAAAGAAACCTGAGTTAGCGCAGTGTCACTGTGGCTACTTACCCCGTACCGGAAATAAGATCTGTTTTGCGCAAGCTAAAGAATCCGTAGCACTAGCGCTAGCAGCTAACCAGGAAGTGGCTAGTGATTAACGCTAGCGCTATTGATTCTTTAGCGTTTTATGTCCAGCTTCAGTAATTTCTCTTAGAAGTAGAAAATCCTGACAATTCCACATATTGAGGGAGTGTATAAATGAAAGATGGAAGGAATGAAGACATTTGTAAAATTATGCTAAAATTAGTAGTAGAGTTAAGCAGATCAAATCTTTTTGAATATTAAATATAAAACACACACACACACATACACACACATCTAAATTAGCCAAATTGGGTCTAACAAATTTAAACTATATAATATATAACCAAGCTGGCATTTTATTTAGAATTGTTTTAAAATTGTAAACTGTTCAAATGTTGATCACAAATGTTAAGAATAAACTGTGTTAATAAAAAAAAAAAGGACAAGCAATTTAATATTTTGCATTTCTTCCCCCTAACTGTACCGAAATTAAACCGCACCGTGACTTAAAAACCGAGGTACGTACCAAACCGTGAGTTTTGTGTAGCCCTTGTTACACCCCTATATTATACAAATTTACATTTTGAAGCTCATGAAGTATGCACTGAGGGGATCTGTGGAATGTGGAATTTAATCGTTTTATGGTTTTAATAGTTTTAAGGTAAAACATTAGAATATAAGCCGTCTGCCAGTATTTCACATGATCAAAAACACTCATTGGATACAAATGTTGTTGTGTGTTCAAGAATCAGTAGTGTTGTGAAATGTGCAACATGTATTTGCCTGGCAGTCTGTCAGCCTGTATCATGTGTGATGGTTACGATGACACTGCCATTTCTTTGCCCTGAGAACTGCTTGCACTTTTTACTAACCATAATTTAGCTGCCTACCAATTCTGCCAATCAAAAGCAAGAATACTATTCAGTAAAGTGGTGTGCCAGTATAACACAGGCCTTGATTTGTGGAAGGATGAGCAAGCAGTGTGTATTAGCTACCAACCTCTTCATCATAATTACAGCAGTTGTCATATGAGTAGATTCTGTCACGTCGATTAAAATAACAAAGCGTTTTTATTATTTTTTTTCTTCACTTTGTTTTGAGATCATGGTGGGTGCCATGGTGTGACTCATTTGATAAGATATAGTAGTAATTATGGATCCCTTTAAAATGCAAACTAAAATAACCCTTATGTCATTTATAAGAATGGTGTAATATACTAAATATAACAGTTGAGGAGTATAAGCAACACGACATAGAGTCATAAACATATACAAGACCGGAGTTGTGTGGATACAGAAAAGTGGCATCTTTGATGCAATTTTTCTGCAAATCTTATACATTGGTGTATGTTTGGGGGGGATGGGTGTGTTTGTGTGTTACATGATAACCAGCACGTCTTCCTCTGTGTGATGGTTATGGAACGCTGTGTAGCTGTGGTATTTTTAGACCAGCCTAGTAGAAAAAGTGAAGCTGGGGGTCTACATAAACAGAGGCTTGGATTGGCATGTAAAGTATCAGAGCGGGTCACAGTACCCTGAACATTAATCTTAGCTTCGGTTTGAACTCAAAGGCTGGAGCGTAGAGCTATTTCTTCACAACTTGATGGTCATATTCTGGAAGATGATGGAGAAAAATCTTGGATCAGGCTTAAGGTAAACCTACTGTATTCAGTCTATTAGTAATAAAAAAGGTAAAAAGGGTTAAGGAGGAAAGAATAATTGAGGTGCTAAGTTGGTGAAGTTAAATGTGTGTGGATATATTTTGTAATTGCAAATGTTTTTGACGGTAGTCTACACAACGTTTTTTAAGCCACTTGTTCTAAATCGTTACAATTTCTATAGTAAATTATTCACAGATATAAGAACTACTCACACAAGGTTTCTGTAAGATGTGTACAGTTGTTCTAAAATGTTACCGTCTTTATAGTAACTTACTAATATGTAAGTTACGATATGTATAATGTTTCTACTTAATAATGTGTTACTATACAAACTTCATTACATCCATGTTATAGCTAGCTACACAACATCAACAAGAGACAGTACTCTTTCCATCACATGCCTTTAATGAAATGACTTGCATCAAAGTCTAAGTGAGTGTAGTTTAGGTTTTATATACTTTTTCATTACTCATGTAGCCAGGAAGCCAAATGTAAGTAAAATCTTTCAGAATCAGCTTTAGTTTGTGTGCTGTTTGCGTTGGACTAAGGAAACTTTCTATTGTGATTATAGATAACAATGTCCTCTGTGAGCTGAGAGGTAGGCGAGGGTTCTAGTGTTTTCACATTGGTCAGCTGTTGCTTTCAGGCTATTTTTGCCTTCTGTCACTAGGCTTGTTAGATTCTCAGATGTGTTGCTTTCAATGTTGATGTAAAGATTAGTACATGAGACAAAACAAGCAGCTGCTTGTATTTTCGTCTCTTGGATCAACGGTTGTCAGATTCAAACAAGCTAAATTGAAAGTTATAATGGAAATGGTTTAATGTGGAATGTTACAGTTGTTTGTGTGATATATATTTTGTGGTGTGTTGATTTATACATCAGCACATGGCAGCAGAGGACAGCCAGGTTTCTCCAACTGCCATTTCCTCGTACCGAAACTTGACCCCTCCTAACGCTTTTACAAGCCGCTTTGGATCATGTGGGAATCACACCTCATTGACGCTTGCCCACCCATCATGCCCTCTGTTGGGCAAGCCATCTTCTCTGGCACCAGACCTAATGTATTGCTGCTTGAGCTTCCCAGTGGATGGTGAAATGCTAATGTGAGCCACATTGCTTCATAGTCACACATGCCATTTCACCCCATGTGATCAGTTTCTTAGAAAATTGTGTCTGTTTGGTGGTATGGCCTGGAAAGTGATAGGTGACACTTGGAGTGTTATGGGGAAAGCCATAGCTACTAGGAGTCTGCAACTACACTGAAATAAATAGAGAACAGCATGTATTTAGAAAAGCAAGAAATACTTCATCTCATCTTGCAGATGGGTTCTGGGAATCTAGAAGGTGCAATTTTTTACCTAGAAATCTAGCATTAAGTTGCTATTTTCTTGATTAATCTTTTAGGTTAGCTTGGGTCATTAAATAATTATAATTATTTTTATTTATTCAGTGTGCTAAGCCTGGTAAGTTCTTATTCTGAATCCAAGTTCACTGATATGATATAATAGCTAGATAGGTAAAGATTAAATGGGCTATTCAAAGAGTATCTGACTTGATACTGATTTTGTTTTGTGTCTATGAGTTGTGGTTGATGTCATAGTAATGTGTATCACTCAGGGATCTGTTCATTTCAAACTTTATATTTGTCATGGGTGCTCTAGTGGTTAGGGCCTCTGAGCATGTTCCCAGTAGGCATTCCACCATTTTTGTTGGAGCTAAGCCGTAGCAGTGTAGCACAGAATTTGCTTATAAGGACCAAAAAAAGAGCTTGTTTAGCCTGCAAACCTGTTACAGGATCTGATTTAGGATCCAGGACATCTGTAGAAAGGTTACACATCTACTTTAACCATAATCATAGTTTATTGTTCTTTTTATTATATGAGCAAAATGATGTGGATACCTGACTATCATACATACCCATGTGTACATGGTGAATTTCCAATTTCAATGTTTATTCTCACTTTGCTGCTGTACCAGCCTCCACTCTTGTGAAAAGGCTTTGTATTAGAATATTATTCAATCTATACAATTGGATGCTTTTAATGTTGTGGCAACAGTTTGGGGAGGCTCCACACAAGGGACTATAAACTGTTTGTAAACAGGAATAGTAACAATCTGTGACAATCTTGTTTTCAGAAAAGCTGGCCATTTCCAACAGAAGTATATTTCATTAACTGACATTAACTGTTTTCAGCTTCCACAACCCCAGAAGCAGTTTCTTTGCAGAGCTAATGTAGGACACCTGTCTGAAATGTCCAGTTTTGCTATTTATTGTTATAACAAACATGGGGTTCATGCTGTCAGTCTCCTCCTACAACCTGCTTTATTGAATTTGGTGACTGGGAAGGCCACTGAAGTTCACAAAATTCATTGTAATATTCCGGTATAAAAATGAGATGGCTTTTGCTTGGTGACATGGTGGATTATCATCATGGAAGTATCCATTAGAATATAGGTAAAAATGTGGCCATAAGGGGATGCACACGATCAGCAACAATACTCGGATAGGTTATGGTCTTCAATTCTAAACAATGTTAAATCAGTGTTAAATCTGCCAAGAAAACACAAGTAAGCACAAACAATTCAAAAATAAACAGATGAAGGTTAGAAGAGAAAGCATGTTTGTGATTGTTGCCTATCTTCATAAAATCTTGATGTGGTTTCTGAGATTTGTTTTTTGCTCATCACAATTGTGTACAGTGGTTATTTAAGGTTAAGCCACTGAATTGGAACCAGTCATTTTTGTTTTCTTGCACTATTCAGTATAATCTCTAGGGATTGTTATGCAAAGGAATCCCTTGGAGATCAGCAATTTCTGAAGTATACAAACCAAACAGAAACTGAAACACATTCTAATGACGCCGATGGACAGCAACAGTATTAGATAGTTATAAATGCAAAAGTAGTAAAAGTGCTTAATCAATTTAGTAGTTTTTTTAATAGTTTTTACACACACACTATCAGTTACTCACCATGAAATTTTATACCTTAATTTGTTGCTCCCAGTAGTGTTTGAAAGGTAAACGGAAAGGAAGTACATCTTACAGTGTATCCTGAAATTATTCACAGCGCTTTACTTTTTCCACATTTTATGTTACAGCCTTATTCCAAAATGGATTAAATTCATTATCTTCGTCAAAAATCTACAAACAATACCCCATAATGACAAAGTGAAAGAAGTTTGTTTGAAATCTTTGCAAATTTATTAAAATAAAAAAATAAAAAAATCACACGTACATAAGTATTGACAGCCTTTGCCAAAATTAAGCCCAGGTGCATCCTGTTTCCACTGATCATCCTTTAGATGTTTCTACAACTTGATTGGAGTCGACCTGTGGTAGATTCAGGTGATTGGATATGATTTTGGAAAGGCATACACCTGTTTTATAAGGTCCCAAAGTTAACAGTGCATGTCAGAGCACAAATCAAGCCATTAAGTCCAAGGAATTGTCTGTAGACCTCTGAGACAGGATTGTATCGAGGCACTGATGTGGGGAAGGGTACAGAACATTTTTTACAGCATTGAATGTCCCAATGAGCACAGTGGCCTTCATCTTCCGTAAATGGATTGGAAAAGTTTGGAAACACCAGGAATCTTTCTAGAGCGGGCCGTCCGGCCAAACTGAGTGATCAGGGGAGAAGGGCCTTAGTCACAAATATAAAAACCTTATAGACACTCAAAAAGAGCTCCAGCGTTTTTCTGTGGAGAGAGGCGACCCTTCTCTGCAGCACTCCACCAATCAGGCCTGCATGACAGCTCGCCTGGAGTTTGGCAAAAGGCACCAGAAGGACTCAGAGACCATGAGAAACATGAATGACCTGAATGGCAAGCATCATGTCTAGAGGAAACCAGGCACTGCTCATCACCTCGCCAATACCATCCCTACAGTGGAGCATGGTGGTGGCAGTATCATGCTGTGGGGATGTTTTTCAGTGATTGGAGCTGAAAGACTAGTCAGGATCGGGGGAAAGATGAATGCTGCAATGTGCAGAGACATCCTTGTTTAAAACCTGCTCCAGAGTGCTCTGGACCTCAGACTGGGCTGAGGGTTCATCTTTTAACAGGACAACGACCCTAAGCACACAGACAAGATAACAAAGGAGTGGCTAGGAGAGGACTCTGTGAATGTCCTCAAGTGACCACGCCAGAGCCCAGACTTGAACCCGATTGGAGAGATCTGAAAATGGCTGTGCAGTGACACTCCCCATCCAACCTGATGGAGCTTCAGAGGTTCTGCAAAGAAGAATGTGAGAAACTGCCCAAAAATAGGTGTGCACAGCTTGTAGCATTATACTCAAAAAGACTTGAGGCTCGAATTGGTGCCAAAGTTGCTTCAGCAGAATATTGAGCAAGGACTTTGAATACTTATGTACATGATGTTTTTTTATTTTTTTATTAATTTGCACAGATTTCAAACAAACTACTTTTGTGTTGTCATTATGGGGTATTGTTTGAAGAATTCTGAGGAGAATAATGAATTTATTCCATTTTATAATAAGAATATAACATAATAAAATGTGGAGAAAGTGAAGCGCTGTGAATACTCTCCAGATGCTCTGTAGTTCCTGTTTCTGTGATGAGACTGTTAATTAACGCCCAGTTTTTCTGACTGCAGCTGGGAGCTGGTGGACTCGGGTCAGGAGAGCAGGTCTGGAGCAGAAGCTCAGCTTACAGACTGCTGGATGAGCATCAAACTGTTCCTTGAGGAGACATCTTCTTTCAAAAAGCAGAATCCAGGAAAGGTGACGGCATGCCTAATACTGAACTATGTGTATATTTACGTTAAGCAGTAGGAATGTAGTATTTGAAACTTGCATTTTTTTTCTGGTTGCAGTTTTGTCTTCTGGTATGCAGCTTGTGTTTTTTCTTGGCTATACTGGGCAATTACATTCCAGGAGTTGTTATTTCCTATATTATAGGTAAAGTGATGGATTCTTGCAAAAAACATTTCTGATGAATTCCCTGACAGCATTGTCACATTATCTGCAGTTTCCACAGTTTGCTTACGGACTGTGATGTGCGTTAATGTGCTTTTCATCTATTTGCCTCAGTGCTAGGAATTTTCCTGTGGCCTCTAGTGTCATCACATGAGTTTGGGATGTGGCTGGAACCGGTTCTGCAGAAACTGAACTTTGGCATTGGGCACTTCCTACAAAAGATTAAAGAGAATCATGGTAATATCTGATTAGCCAGAACAACCCAACATGCACAACAGATTTATAATTAATTAGTAACTGATTATTACAAATGAGAATTGCAATTCCCTGTCTTTCTTTCACCTAGAAAAAAGATTGCTCCAAGCAGAAGTTGAGAAAGAAAACATCGAAGCTGATCTGTCTTCAATGTTCCCTAAGGTGGGCAAACTTTTTTTTACTTTACTTTTGGCAGCCTTTTGAATGTAAATCAAGATGGGAACTGATGCAGATGCTTCGTTTTAGCTGGACTCCACGGTGTGTAGGGAGCTGTCTGTATCAGACACAGAAGTCTCTGAAGTAACATGGACTGATAATGGAACCTTTAACTTATCAGAAGGACACACACCTCAGACAGAAGACTCAGAGGGTAAGCTAGCCTGTCCTTCTAGTTTCATATATCGATTTGCTCTTTGATTGTGGGTTTACACAAGTGGAGGACACAAAGCATGTACTTGAGTAAAAGAAGAGATACACTAGGTAAGATATAAGTCCTGTCAAAGTAAAAGTGCTCCTTTTAAACTTTCACTTGAGTATTGGTGCAAAAGCATTTGCCTTCAAAGTTACTTAAATATCCAAAGTACTCTTGCTTTAACTCAGTTTATGTGAAAAGACTGTAATGTTACTCTTAGCATACCAAAGGCCACGGGTGATGAGGCACGTTTGAGTCAGGAGTTTCTTCCATCATTTATTACTCTCAAAATATTCTGCTTGATGTTGAACTGATGCTGAACTGTATGCTTGTGCTAAGTAGAGACCACCAAGCAGCAATCAAAACCAGTTAACAGTTATCCGCTCATAAATTAAAAGAAATGACTGATTTCACACAATGTAGTTGAGTAAAAAGTTGACAAGTAGTAAAGTTAAAGTCTCCCAAGATGGAAATACTACAGTATAGTACAATAACTCATATAAAACTGACTTAATTCCAGTAACTAATTACATTTACTTCGTTACTGTCCACCACTGGTTTACAATATTTCACACCAACATTCTGTTGCAGCTGCATAAATTTCCTTGCTTTCCAAAGTCACAACAGATGGCTGAATAATTAGTGGTGACTAGTGGATGGGGTGAATCATGTGAGCAGATTTTAACTGTATGGAACCCGCATGCAATGCAATCTGTCAGCTACTTGTGTGGTACTTGTGTGGTACATGTTTTCCTTCACCCACTCCATGTGTTTGGATAATGTTTTTTTCTAGTCACCGAACTAATCGGTAAAACATGCAGTGGTAGACAGAAATGTATATATTTGTTCATTACTGTGCTTTTGTTACAGTTATTTGAAAGTAACTGTAATTAGCTGAGCATTGTTTTTATTTTGGTACATTTTTATGGCAATACATTCTAATGTGTAATATCTTACTTTTCATTCCACATGTCAATCATAGCTCATTTGACCTTAATATATAAATTGCATTTAAAGATCTGTTGTTAGACCATATCAGTTACCCCATGGTTCTCTGGAGGCTCTCCATGCTGCCTAATTTCTCAAAGTGATTGACACATCCAGCAAAGAACAAAATCACTTTATACATAATAAATTTACCGGTGTAGTTTTTTTCATTTATGTACTTTTGATTTATGGATATACATCTATTTTTGAGGGAGGACATCTTATTTGTGGTCAGATTCATGATTTTACTATAACAAAAGAATGTCCTAAATATAATCCTAGATTGATGTGTACATGCGGTGTGAGACTTGATTAACTCAATCTTGCACTTGGAAAGGAAACATTCTTCTCTGATTTAGATTTAGATCATCGCAGTGAGGAGGAGGTGTTCTCTGGTGGCCTCACTGACTTCCCCTCCCTGGATAATGGTGTAGGGACGAATGGGGATGATGAGGATCTGAGCATTGGCCTGCCGATCACATACATCTCCCAGCAAAGAGATGCTCAAGGGACAGCTGTAAGGGATGAGGCTGCAGTGTCTCAAGCTTTGGGACTTCTACAGAGGACGGCCGAGAACGCCATCACAGCAGCAGTTACTGCTGCTATACAAGAGCGACTGGAGTCAGCGATTGCTGAAAATACAGACAGTGAGGCTGAGGACTTTGAGTTGCTCGACCAGTCTGAGCTTGAACATCTGGAGGGCGAGCTAAAGCTGGAAAAAGGAAGCGGTGAGCCTCGTTCCAAAGATGCCAAAAACACAGGTTTTTTCTCCAAACTCCTGGGGAACCAGTAATCTTTACAACTGGGCAAAAGCATGGGCAGAAAACAGTCCTAGAGACTAGGGAAGGTCCAGATTAATGACGGTATTCCATTGTTTTTTTTTTTTTAATCAATGTTTTAATTAAATCATCTTGCAGTAAATTCCAAAACCATAGAGAAATGATGCTTCTTGTACAGTCATGTGAGATGATGGGAAGCAGGGTTTAATATTTTCATTTTTTTTTTATATATATTCTACATAGTGAAGTGATTTCAGAACTGGTCCCCATTTTAAAAGAATTGTGTTCTATGAGACCTCTTTCATGTGTATGTGTGAATTTGTAATGTAAAACATTTGTGATATATATATATATATATATATATATATATATATATATATATATATATATATATATATATATATATATATTATTTTTTTTTTTCATTTTTAAGGAAATGATAATGATTATATTTCAAACTACAACTACAGCCAAAAGTAACTTTGCAAAACACCATTTACCTTAAACCAAACCCCTATGTAAAAAAATGGTGTCAAATGATTGTATTATACAAGCAGTTTTTTGCATTCAATTCACATTCAGTTAACAGTGATATCGCTCTTCGACTTGTATTCGTAGATAGTACTGTAATATCTCCAAAACCAATACAACATACACAATACAACATAAATATTTTTCTCAACACAAACTTGTTCAACATGTGACATTTTTATTTCTTTTTCTTGCGGATGCCAACTTAATAGAATTGTTAGACGGAGATTTATATTATATGCCGCCAACTTTTTTAATTTTTTTTATTAAAGTATGTGAACCATGTGCACATCATCTCCTCTCAGCACCTTCCTACCTTATAATATACACGGCACCAAAGCCAAAGAGACAAATCCTCTAAAAAGATGACAATCAAGATGACAAAAGTAGGGTTTCAACATGAATTTTAACTATATCATAACTATAAAATTGTATACATCTGTAACTCAAGCAGATAATCATGAGATATCTACTTCTTATGTTACCTAATTTGTGTTTTGGGCTTTGTGTTCTTTTTTAATTAACCATTGTTTTAGAGTTGGTGTCCCAGTACAAGACTGTGCATGAATAATCCATTAATTTGTATTTGCACCTTATTTATACAGCAATGCAACTAGGCATGAGAGCACGCTGACACTGAGCTGAAATTTTAGTTTTGAATAGTTTCATTTGGAAAAAATATATAATCTGTGCCCCATCTATCTATCTATCTATCTATCTATCTATCTATCTATCTATCTATCTATCTATCTATCTATCTATCTATCTATCTATCTATCTATCTATCTATCATCTATCCATCCATCCATCCATCCATCCATCCATCCATCCATCCATCCATCCATCCATATAGTAAGGAGATTGGCAAGAAACCCCTTATTCATAAGAGAGGTCAGAGGAAAATGGTCAGGTTGGTTCAACCTACCAGTCAAGATATAGAAACTCTTTTAATCACACTTTACATCCATGTAGACCATCATATTGAGTTTCTTTTCTCTCAGCCAATAACAAGAATCTATTGTGAAGGATATCATGGGCAAAGGTCCACCAAACTAGACAAATTAAGATTGTTCTTTTTCTGGTCTTGCCACTATTAACCTGTATCTGCAAGGTCCATTTATATCTTCTGGTCCAGTTTTAGACAGTTATGGACAATTGTAAACAGATTTGGTTGCATTTTGTTACAAAAAGAAATTCAAACGGATCAAAGGAAAAAGGATGGTTGACAAATAGCCCCATTTGACTCCTCCTTATATCCACAATACTGATAATTCTATACGTTTAAAACTTCTCGTAATTCTGTAAGGTACTTTATCTCTTTCTTTCTTTAAATTCAATTTCTAATTGTACTATGACTTGTACTATGAAGTAATGTAAGCTACCTAAACTCTTCTAGTAACACAATGACTTAACATGGACTTTTCTAATGTTCTTATTATTTTGAACACTATACAAAAGAAAGAGATTTGTTTCAGTGTCGGTGTGATTCCAAATGCATCTGAATGTACTATTTATTCCTTTCTTCACTCCTGATAGATTACTTCACATACATATGATTGCCTGATTGCCTTATATGCCTGTGTGAATTGTGTGTCAGAATGAAAGAATATTAAAAATATTGTAATGTGTATGTAAATATTCTTAAAATGTGATTAAAATATGAATATTTAAAGTCATTGTTTGTGAGATTCGATCAAAGTGGAAGTTTATGAAAGACCTGGATTTTGAATATACCCCAATAAGCAGATTTTTTCCTATTTTGCATTTCTGATGCTTGGCAGGTAGGGGGCGATACAAGCTTCTGGGTGCACCTGACTTTGTACCTGTATTTAACCTATGCTTCTAAAATTCATGAATATTTCTTTAAAAAAAGATTTCTGTGTTTTAGTGAGTTTCAGTCTGTTAAGATATAATGAATGGGCAGTGAAAGACTGATGTTTGTTCATTAAACTGGTGTTAAACTCCTGACAAATCTAAAAAAAATAAGTGCCTATGATTCAAGCTTACATTAGCCTTGTTCAATCTTAGGTTTTCTAGTTTTTTATCAGAGAATATGCACAAAATTTCATGGCATCCTCTGGTGTCCTGGTGTATTCCCACATTGCACTCTGCATCTTTGCACTCTGCATTATCCTGAGTGGATACAGTGGTTACTAGTAAATAATTTTAGACTACACCAAAGGGCAGAGTCTATCTATTCTCGTATTAGGACATTCCACAGACGTGTTCATGAGCTGTGAAGCTTTGACCTTTGTTAAATAAACTGACGTTTCTATCTATCTATTAAATCTATCTATCTTTTGACCTACCACCCCACCCGACTTGTACGGAGAAAAGTATTCAAGGCGCCTCACTTTTTCACACATCTTTGTTTCTTCCCCAAACTGTTTCCACAAAGTTGGTTTACTTAGTTTGGAATAAAATCTCTTACCTCAACCCTATTGAACTTCTTTGGGATGAACTGGGAAAATGACTGCACCCCAGGCCTCCTCAGTCTACATCTATACCTGACGTCACTACACCTGAATTAGAATAAATCCCCACAAGCATACTCCAAATTCTAGTGGAATTTTTTCCCAAAAGAGTGGAGATTATAACAGCAAATGGGGACTAAATGTGGAATTCGGTGCTTAAAAAGTAAATACGAATCTTGATGACAGGTGTCCAGAAACGTTTGTCAATATGACGTATATATTTATCTCTTTACTTAGTTACTAAAACAAGCCCTTTAATGGTACAGCCCCAGCAATAGTATAGTTTGGGCCCTTATTTAATGTATGAAAGTGATAGATGTTGTTTACTTAAAATATTAAACTATTGTCAGCATTGAAGTCATGTTTATTGGTGTGTTCCTGATGATCCTTGATTTGAAAGTAATGTTTTTTACATTGTAGTATACAACTTCTGAAAACTAATATCCAAATAAGTGATAGTATTTGTATTTTATATTAGTTGTTTAGCATGTCCATGAATGCCAGTAGCCACACAACACACTGAATTCATTATGGAGCGTATAGGTGCTCTTAAAGAAAACCTGTTGCCATTGTTAGCCCTTTAAAATCCAAAATGTTGCTTCAGACACAGCGGGGATTGTTTTTATTGGGCTCGAAACCATTGCATCCTTTTGCTAAATGAGATTTGCAATATAGTGCGGTAACTGGCCTGAGGCCAAAACCGCAGCAGAAACACACCATGTGCAACACAGATTCAGCACAGGCCTTTCCAGCATGAGGTTCTGGATTTCTGGGTTTAGTGTAGCAGACAGATAGGCAATATGTTTAAAATGTCAATTAGGCAGTTGTTGCATATTTATTCTAAAATAATAATAGATGGTAATTTTCCTAACTGTGAAATTCGACATGATTTTTTAGGTAATGGTTGTTTAGCGAATCCACTAGTGAATCTTAAACTAAAAAGTCCAACTCCAAATAATGCATTTTTAGCATGTGAAAATACAACTATACTTATCAATCAGTTATTCAAAAACATTTCTGATAAAAAAAGAGAACTAAAAGCTTAAGTCTACAAAATATATAGTGACAGGTTTACCAGTTTTCACTACTAGAAAATGTAAAAGTTTCTATTTATAAATCACTCAGAATCACACTTTATACAGTTATATTGTATGACAATTCAACATATCCCAAACACAAAGAGTATGTCTGAATTGTTACACACTGACGTGACTCAATATGATGTGTTGCATATACTCACCAGAAACTCCTGCCCTCCCGCACCTTTATATAGTGATCCAATGAGCCATTAATGCAGCAGCAGCACAATTCATAAACCCATACAAATTGCAGTCCTAGACAGGCTGGTTTAAGTATTTCTGAAACTAGTGGTCTTCTGAGAATTTTTGCTGTCTGCAGAGTTTCATAAAAGCACCAGTAAGTGGAATTTTTTTGGGCAGAAAATGCCTTGTACATGAAAGAGGTCAAAGGAAAATGTCAGACTGGCTTGAAAACTGTTGTGCAGGAAAATCCCTGGACATCAGCAGTTTCTGAAATACTCCTTCCAGCCTGTCTGGCTCCAACAATCATGCCTGCAAATTATGAGAGACAGGGAGGGGGAAGTATAAAGTATGAATGAGCTTGTCTTGTTATAATTTCAAGAGATACACATTGTGATCAAAGTGTAAACAGGGCCTCAGAACTACAGAGTAGGATGGTCAGAAATCAACACAGGCATTGGGGCATGCTGGGATAAGTTGGCGAAAGCATCTGATAATCTGAGTCTATATCAAAAAGGAAAGCTTTTTTACAATACTGTGTCTGAGCCCTTAGCACTAATTGGGTGTCTGTTCCATAGCTGGGAGGGCTTTTTAGGTTAAAGCTCTGCCTCCTGCTGTAGTCTTAATTATGCAAGATTCTATTAAACACCCTACACCTTTTGATCGATGCAGGTATGGCGGATCATAATTGAACAAAATTTTACCTACAAAATCTGATGTTAGACCATTTAGTGCTTTATAGGTCATTAGTGGTATTTTATTATCAAAGTAAACTTTTACTGGGAGCAATGCTATGAGGTTAAGATATGCATGATATGATCATTTAAAATATTTGACTCTTTGATTTGCTAAAATATGTGGTGCATTTTTATATTTTTTTATTGATACCTTTTATTGAAGTCCGGGCAACGGCAAGCCGTGACGTCACCGCGAACATGGAAGCTACAAAATGTGTGAGCAATGGAGCAACGCTAGTTTTAGTTTGTTCAGGAAAGCGATTTGTGTGTAAATTTGTGCAAGCAATGGCTAAAGCAAAACAAAAGCCGTAGCCGTATGGCTATGCGCATGCGGCACCACAGGTCGTGGGGCTCGCAGGCCGACCTGGCAGAAGGCATGGAGAAGGATAAGTCCCCTCCACCCCTCCAACCTCCCCTTCCGGGCGAGCACCTGTGCCCTTCGGCGGTTTCTTCTCCCAGTGCTTGCAACGCAGAGCTCCGTATTTCTTCCTCCGAGGAGGGAGAATTTTTGGAAGCTAGCGAGCCCATGGATTCCTCACAGATTGTGCTGTACGCTCAGCTGTATGCTGAAGCCCCGATCAAAGGAGCAGGCTGACCTGAGGGTGGTCTTCTTCTCGAACAAACGGGCAGTGGTGCAGCGGCCCAGACAATCAGAGTGCCCTACATCGAGGATGGCGATGTACACCTCATTACACGGTGCCTGTACCTCCTCAGCACCACCAGGAGGCCAGGCTGTTAGCTCTGCCACAGGATGTGCTTTAGGGTGGAGCCTTCTTCCAGCGGGTGCCTCCCTCCACCTCCGCTCGAAAGATCGCTGCGGATGGAGGAGACCCACCACCTCTCAGGAAGCCTCAGCGGCTGCAAGGCATTGCTCCAGCCGCTCTGAAAGGGTCAGAGAGATTTCCTGGCAGCTTGGAAAGGCCTGCCGGATGTATCTCGGTGGGTCTTACATACAATAGAAAGGGGTTACTCAATTAAATTCAGGTCCTCTCCTTCCCGGTTCAGTGGGATGTGTCCCACCCTGGTAGGACCCAAGCAGGCTCTGGTCCTGGAACAGGAAGTGCACACCACTCTAAGGAAAGGGGCCATCAAAGTGGTTCCTCCCTTAGTCAGAGAGTCAGGCTTTACCGCCAGTACGTTATTCCAAAGAAGGATGGCGGATTGAGGCCGATCCTAGATCTGTGCTCCTTGAACTGCTCACTCATGAGGCTCAGGTTTAGTATGCTCACCCTCAAGGAGGTTGTTTCTCAGATCAAGTCCTCGGACTGGTTTGTCACGATAAATCTAAGGGACGCCTATTTTCACATAGCCATCCTTCCCGCTCACATTGGGTTCCTGAGGTTTGCTTTCGGGGGCGATGCTAACCAATATCAGGTCCTCCCATTCGGTTTAGCACTCTCACCCCGCACATTCACAAAGATCAGAGCACCAGGTGATCTGGCATCGAGATGTCGTTCTTGCCTGCATGAAGGAGCTGGGGTTAAGACTAAATGCAGGGAAGAGTGTGCTTTCTCCAGTACAGAGAACCATCTTCTTGGGCTTAGTGCGGGACTCGACCGTGATGCAGGCACAACTGTCTCCCGCCCGGATCGAAGCTATCCTCACAGCAGTCAGGAGAGTAAGAGAATGCCAGTCATTCACTGTGCAAAAGTTCCAGAGGCTGCTGGGTCTCATGGCAGCAGCGTCCAATGTGATCCCACTTGGCCCCCTCCATATGAGACCCCTCCAGTGGTGGCTCAGAGACAGAGGGTTCTCCCAAAAGGGCAGTCCACTATGTACTGTCAAGGTCTCACGGCGAGCCCTTCGAGCCTTAGATATGTGGAAAGAACCTACGTTCCTTTCTCAAGGCCCTATTCTGGGAACTCCTTGTCATCGTTTAACGCTAACGACGGACGCATCCCTCATGGGGTGGGGATGGCCACTTCGCCCAAGGTCGGTGGAACGAGCTACATCTTTTATGGCACATAAACTGCCTGGAGATAATGATGGCTGTGTTTTTGGCTCTAAAGCACTCCACCGAGACCTAAGAGATCGCCATGTGCTGGTCCGTATGGACAACACGTCGGTGGTCTTGTACATCAACCACCAGGGGGGGTCTCTGGCACGGCAGATCCTCTTGTGGTCCCAGGGAAAGCGGCTCCCGGGAGTTCTGGGAGTTCGTTGGCCGGCCAGACCATGGTTCACGAACAGGAGGGATCTTTTCTCTCAGGCAGGGGGAACCTGGTTCACCCCCGCCCAGAGTTATAGCAGCTGGTATCTCTACTGAGGTAGTGGAGAACATCCTCTATTTCAGAGCACACCACGTGGTGTGAGCACCACCAGTTGGACCCAGTCAATTGCCTGGTCGGTTCAGTTCTGGAGTTGTTGCAGGAACAGTTGGCCACAGGGTTGGCCCCAACAACTATCCCGGCTTATTGTACCCCGCCCACGGGGCAGTCGCTGGGCAAACACCCTCTCATGACATAGTTCCTACATTGCATTCAGAGGCTGAGGGCCGGGATGTGACCCAGAGTGCCTGTGTGGGACTTGGCCGTTGTGTTGGCGGCTCTATCTGAGCCCCCCCATCGAGCCTTTGGCCGAAGTTGGCCCTAGGTACCTATCTGTAAAGACTGCTTTTCTTCTGGCAATATCCCGTCTGAAGGCTCTTTTCGTGGCCCCGTCTCTCCTGGAGTTTGCCCCTTGGCATGGCCAGTGCATTTCTCTATCCTAAACCTGGGTATGTGCCTAACGTGCCTACAGCTCCCCTACGACTCTTCGTGCTGCAGGCATTCTGTTCTCCTCCCTTCCAAACCCCCACCAGGAGAAGCAAAATCGGCTGTAAGCACTGGACACGTATCTCCATAGGACAAGTCCATGAAGAAAGTTGGAGCAGCTGTTTGTCCCCTATGGCCCTTATAGGAAAGGTTTCCTGCCAATAAGCAGACTCTCAGCAGGTGGATAGTGGATGCCATTTCCTCAACTTATGAGTCCTCTGGTCTTTCCACTCCTTCCAGAGCCAATTCTTATTCTATCTGGAGTATGGCGGCCTCCTGACGAGTTTCTCGTCAGGACATCTGCAACGCTGCAGGCTGGTCCACCCCACTGACCTTTGTCAAGTTCTATGACCTCGACATCAGAGCCACTCCCAGCTCCTCTGTCTTGTGTTCTGGTTGTGCACAGACACACTAGGCAGGGACTGGTCAGTATGGCATGATTGAACACTCGTTCCCATAACGTTGTGATGCAGCTCGAGTTCCCGAAGGGGAATGTCTCTAGGTTACGTATGTAACCCTAATTCCCTAAAGGGGAACAAGACGTTGCGTCAACATGCCATACTCCCTGTATCCCTGCGGCGCTTACCTTTTTTTTTAGAAGCTAGCGTCGATCCATTGCTCGTGCATTTTGTAGCTTCCTAGTTCGCAATGTCGCCTTGCTGGTGACCTCACGACTTGCCGTTGGCCAGATTTCACACGTGATTCAGAGCGTGAGCAACGAAGAGGCATTCCCAAAGCGTTGTGATGCACATCTCGTTCCCTCAGGGAACTAGGGTTACATACATACATAGGGACGTTGGGTTTAAAATCAGTATCAAATGCACCCATTTCAAAACATTCACAGAGTCCTTTAGGTTATAGTCCTTATTAATTTCGAACCAATTATTTAATTCTTTGATTTTATTTTTTTTATTAAATTTTTGTCTGCAATAATCGCTTGAATAGGAATCTCATAAAACCAACCAATCTCTATATGCTTTCATCTTGCTTGATATTCCAGATTGCACCAACCAACTATTAATCTCAACTGTGATGCCCAGAAATACTTTTGCAAACATCGAAGGGCCACCCCTCCTTTTTCTTTACTCAACTGCAGTGTTTTATATTTTTTATATATATTAAATATTATATATATTTTATAATTACCATTGTTTTCTTGCCTTGATTTTGAACCTGGAAGCCAGTTTATCCCACTCTAAAAACTGCTTTTTGAACAAGGTAACATGTAAAGACTGGAATAGATAGAGTAATCTTGGAAGTATGTTTTGCTTGACTGAATCTACCCTTTCCCATGTTGAAAAATGGTAAAAGGTTCCATCTTGCGATGTCTAATTAAAAAGATTTTATTGATAGGGCCATAATTGAGCAGTATTAAATATATTTAAGATTTCCATTTTAAGCAATAATCCTTTTTCATTTCTTTTTGGGGGAATTAAAGGTAAATACTTAATATTCTATTGAAATCCTAAAAAAAATCCAAAAGTTGGTAATTTTTCGCAAAGCTCAACCAACGATTCCATTGGCTCCTTCAGATAAAATAATATGTCAGCAAATAGTGGTATTTTGTTCTCATTGTCTTTAATGTTAATACCTTTTATTTTTGAGTTTTGTTTGATCCACTGCCCCAGGGGTTCAATGAACATTAGCTATTAGCTACGATTGAGACAAATAGCTTATAGTCCATATTCAGGACAAAGCTGTGCAGTCTTGTTTATTTCTCCCCTCTTTTGTAATCACAGAAATAACGGCGTCTCGCTACGAGGGTAGCAAGTCCGCTCCACGTTATATGCTGACAATAAAATGGGGATAAGTTGTTGTCTGAACACCTTATACCATTCTGATGAAAATCCATATGGTCCTGGTGATTTCTTTGTTTTAAGCCTGGATTTTGCTTTATTTATTTTCTTTTTATTTGT